>NW_027317084.1:0-30832 GCF_032062135.1 Pyxicephalus adspersus
TCAAACATTGAAACTTTTGTTTTTATCCTCAGTTTCCCCACAAATCACTTTCAGCTGAAGAAACTGAGAAAATACACCAGAGGAGGAAACATGAAAGAGAAAGGAAGAAGAGAAAAAAGAAGGGGATGAAACTTAAAGCTTCACTGGAGACATAAGAGGATGAAACTGCTAATTTGGAACAGAATGTAAAAGAAGCTGTGGAAGATACACATGAGGTGCCACTAGTTTTCGACAAAGTGGAAGTCCATGATGAACCTCTCAATAAAATCATAAAGAAAAAAGAAAAAAAGAAATGGTAAAAGGAAACACGCATGACTGGAAAAAACTACAAACAGCTACTAAGTCGCCTTGAGGCACGAAAGAGTAAGCTTGAAGTGTAAGGAACTTACCCGCCCTGCGAGCCCGCGGTGTCCCTGGGGTTCCCAGCCACAGAGGGGGACGCCACAGTAGCAGGCAGCATGGCCGAGAGCGGTAATCCCGAGTGTGACTCGGGGTGGCTTTTACATGCAAAAAGCGGTAATCCTGAGTCACACTCAGGGTAAGTTTATAAGCTTCTTTACCTTTGCCCCGCACTCCAGTGGCGATCGGATGGTCCCGCTGTGATTCTGGGGCGCCGGTCCGTTGGGGGGCATGGCCGGGCGGGAAATTTAAATACCACCCGGGTCCCGGCCATGCCGCTGCTCGCATCAGCAGGGAGATGCAAAGCACAATGCAGGACTTATGCATTGTGCTTCACATCTCACTGCAGATGCGAGGAGCAATAGAAAATTCTGGGGGTGACCACCATTATTCATAATTATGTATTATATTATAATTTATGATTATAATATATTAAATAAATATAATTATCATACCCGGGAGTTAATCCTAGGAATTACAGGCCCACAATATAAACAAAAATTTCTATGCAAAAAAAATAGGATCACTTTTTGCATCACAAAACTGACAGAATTAGAACGCTAGGGGGCTTAAGAGAGAGAACATGATGCTTGATCTGCAGGTATGCAAAAAAGGATGTTTGTGGAAGGTCAAGTTTCTCCTGTAATTCCAGGAAAGAGCAAGCTCCTTTCCACCGGATGCAAAATATTTTGGATGTGAAAAAGCCCTCTTTCTCGTCATGGTTGCCACATGGATCTGGTTAGACTATCAGGTATCTGGGGTGTGTGTATAATAGAGGTAAGTACAGAGGCAGGAGCTGAAAGACCATACTTAAATTTGTAGGCTCTCCATACATTTCTCATAAACACCATCAGTGAAAGCTATCTCTCCGCTATCTCAACATGGAAGAGCTCCATAACATCACATTGGGATGTAGAGGGGCGAGCCAGGCCTCTTCCAACTCCCGGCAAATACTGGCGCAGAATAGTTTAGTCCATGAGGGCAAATAACGGAGATGAGTTGCTATATAATATTTAATGAGGTCCAGGGCCCCTAGGCCTCCCAGATCTTTGGGTGTGCAAACTTTCTTAGACAGTCTGTGTCTCTTATGCGCCCAAATAAAATTCAGAAATCCAGCTTGAAGTTTTTTTCAGGGTCAAAATAAGAACTCCGATTGGAAGGGTCTCAAATGAATAAAGGAGCTTGGGTAAAAGCATCATGGAGCTCCCATCCCTCCCACTTCTCTAGGCGTGCAGACTATTTGTTTAGCCACTCTATGTCTTTTGTAGGCCGAAATAAATTGCATAAAATCAGTATGAACTCGAACTGGCAATGTCTCAAATAGATATAACAGTTTGGGAAGGTGTATCATCTTAACTGAAGCTATCCTACCCAGCAGTGACAAAGGGTGAGTTTTTCACTTACCTAAAAGAATATTTAGCTCACAGAACAGTGGTAGGAAATTGTGGGAACATAACTGACTATATGTTGAGGTAATTTGGGTCTCTAAATAACGGAGGGAGTGTTCTTTCCAAATAAAGGAATATGAGTCCTGTAATTTCCGGAGTTCTGGAGAAGGAATATGAATATGAGGTAAGGCCTCTGTTTTGGAGGAGTTAACTTAAAAACCTGACACCTCACCATATACTTGTAATTCTTTCCAAATATTAGGGAGGGAGGTGACTGGCTGAGTCAGAGTCAGGAGGACATCATCTGCATACAGAGACAGTTTGTATGGTTGCCCCTAAAAAGCACACCGTGTATGTTTGGTTAGGCCTGGATACAGGCTCAATGCATAAGGCAAAGAGCAGGGGTGATAATGGACAACCCTGTCTTGTCCACATTTTGTAATAGGGAACATTGCAGGGGAAGCATGGGGCAATTTGACCAAGGCCGATGAATTTGTGTACAAGGACTCAACCGCCTTAACAAAGGGTCCAGTAAAACCCATTTTGTCTAAAGTGGAAAGCATTAAAGGCCAACTAAGGCGGTCAAACGCCTTTTCAGCATCTAGGCTGAGCACTAAGGACGGGGTTTTCTGTTTGTTGATAATATCAATAACATTGACCACCCTTCTAGTATTATCTAACAAGGTTGTTTCCATGGCAGACCAGTAAATGCAACTCCAATAATAGCAAAGCTATTCCCCTACCTGCTGTTTCTATTCCCAGGTGTCGTTTTCATCAACTTAGATAAGGCGGAGCCCTCACACCTGCCCCTTTATTTAGCTCTTAGCAAAAATGCAGATCCTCCCACTTCACTGATTGCAGAAGCCAATGTATCTTTTTCCAAGCATTCAGTAACAACTTTAACTAAAGTAGTTTGCAGAAGACAATAAAATGACAGTGGAAATCTCTAACCTTCTTCGATTAGATTATCCTGTGTGGTAAATGAGGCAACATACCACAATTTACAAAAACAAGTTACAAAATCCAGCAACTTCTGTTCATTAAACTATACATATTTTGTTTAAAAGTGAGGCCTGGAGCAGGGAACGAAGTGAAAATCAGTGGAAGGCCTGCATGACTGGGAAGGGATGGGGGGGAAGTTGCTGCATTAGTATGCTGAGTGACCACGTGCAGGGGGGGAAGGAAAAGAGGAGTGAAAAGAGGGCTAAGCCGGAAAGGGAGGGTCTTTTTTTAGCGTGACGGAGAGAAGGAAAGAAGTTTTTCCCACCCGCCCGCCCTGTTTTTAGGTGTTTCGGTGAGGTCCTCGAGGGAAGGAGTGGTTAACCATGCAATGGGGAATGTCACACTTATTTCTCCTTTTCTCTATAAAACGGGAAAGCCTGTCAAGCAGTCATTCTGTTCTTTTTTGTACAGAATGTAGGCATTCCATAGGCACTGCTCAACAAGATGCCTGAAAATCTTTTTGTAATACTTCCTTTGCTGTTTCCTTATCGCTGGGTAGAATGTCATGGCTTGGTCAGCTCTGTCGACACCTCCCATGGAGTTGTAGTCAATCACCACCTGTGGCTTCACCACTTCTTTCCCTCGTTTTGTGTGTACCAGAACGGTGGAGGCATCATGGACAGTACTCATCAGGCACACATCTTTTGTGTCATGCCATCTCAGGGCCATCATCTTGCCTTTCTGCCAGGCAACAATTTCTCCTGTCTTCAGCTTCCCTTTTGAAAACAGTGCTGGCAGGTTGCGCCGGTTAGCCCCAACGGTTCCATAGGCATCTGTTCTGTGTCGCAGAAGGAACTCATAAAGCTCAGGAGAGGTGTAGAAATTGTCAGTTGTGACACAATAGCCCTGATCTAGCAATGGGTAGTCTCATCAAATTCTTCATTGTTTGCAAAGTGCAGGTACTTCATGATGAGGGAAAAGCGGTATTCTGGCATGACTGTGCCAAAGAATGGAGTGGCAATCATTTTGTTACTGTACCAGTACCACTTCTGCACAGGTTTGCCCACAACTCCCTGCAGGATCACCAAGCGCAAAAACAGCCAAATGTCATCCTTGGTCACAGGTTCCCACTTTCTGCTTCTTGCAAACTTCAGGTGTGGAGCACCTTGTTGTTGTCCACTGTAACTGCATAAAACAAAATAAAAAATGTATTTTAGGATATGTTCTTTTATAGTGTCAAGGTAATATGTTAGCAAAGAACAGCATATATGTTTGCATAAAAAAAAACGCAAAACATTTTAAAAAGCTAGCAAACACAGAGCAGCATACATTTGTATAAAAAAAATAGCAACAAATTTTAAAAAGTTAGCAAACACAGAGCAGCATATATGTTTGCATAAAAAAAAATTAGCAAAAAATTTCAAAAAGTTAGCAAACACGGAGCAGCATACATGTTGGCATAACAAAATTTAAAAAGTTAGCACAAAGCAGCACACATGTTGGAAAAAGAAAATTAGCAAAATAAATTAAAAAGTTAGCAAAGACAGAGCAGCACACGTTAGAAAAGAAAATTACAAAAAAAGTCAAAAAGTTAGCAAACACAGAGCAGCATACATGTTGGCATAACAAAACGTTAAAAGTTAGCACAGAGCAGCATACATGTTGGCAAAAAAAAATTAGCAAAACATTTCAAAAAGTTAGCAAACACAGGAGCGGCTTACCTGTTTGTCTCCGCAACAATGTTTTCGATAACTTCATCGGTCAAAAACAACTTCAGGTATGCCAGGGGGTCGTCGCATTCAGCCTCAATTTTCATCCCAGGTGCGCCGGTGAATGGAAATCTTGGCGGTGCTGCCTGGTCCGAATCAAGGTCAATAGGACATCATGTGCGCACAGCACTGACCTCAGGTCCAGAATCGTTGCTCAGTTCACTTTCGCTGTCCGATGATAAATTTTTTGGTGAATCACTATCGCTCGATTCCACAAAGGACTCCAAATCGCTATTGCTGTGTTCGAATTCCTCCAATACAGCGCTAGCGCCGGCGAGATGCCTTTTGGATGCCATGTGGTCTCCAGCAATAAGTTAGGAACAATCAAGGTCAAAGACTAAGTGATGAAATGATACATTCAGGAAGTGATCAAAACGTCATCAAAAGGTCAGATCAAGGTCAGGGCTAAGAGTGGGCAAAATGTAAATCAGGGCACTGGGCAATGATGCTTGGTGCACTACAATATGTACATTTACTTTTATTTTATGTTTTGATGTGTTTTTTACTGTAAAAAAAAATTTAAAAGCAGATTACATAGTAATCTGCTTTTTAATTTCCCGCCCCCAGAATCCATCTTGCCGGGTGATGCGGTGGGGATGTCCCCGCCTGCTCACTCCCCAGCTGATCTTTCCTGCTCGCATCACCCGGAGATCAGCCTCCGGGAGATACGAGCAGGACAGCAGCTGGAGTACATTCAGGGGGTGCTGCCAGCGGGAAATCTCCGCTGGCATCACCCCCTGGATTTACTATTGGTAAACGCATCTGCAGTTAGATGCGATGCACCAAACAGAAATCCTGCATTGTGCATCGCATCTAACTGCAGATGCATGCAGCGGGGTGGTGGGGACTCTGTAATCTGCTTTTAAATTTCCTGCCCGGCCACACCTCCTGACGGAGAAGTGCCCTGCCATCACAGCTGGATCTGTGCGCGGGGATAAGGTAAGGGGGACACCCAAAGTTACCCCGAGTGTGACTCGGGGTTACCGCTTTTTACATTTTTTCCCACCCCGAGTCACACTCGGGATTACCGCTAGGGGGTTAACTTAATGCTCATAAATACTGGAGTGTATGCATTATTTAGGTGTTTACACAAAACAATTAGTACTAGTATATTAAACTTCCAGGGCCAAATCCACTTTGTGCCAAAAATTTTCTTGCTTTTCCATCCCTGCAGGATGTTTTTGCAGTTTGAATGGCATTTTAGATCTTGGCCACTATAATTAATTGACTTACCTCAGCTTGATAGAGGAAGCACATAAAGGTGGATTCCTTCTTTTAACCAGAAGCAATATCCTCCATGAATGTTGCTTGTAGTGTGGAAGGCAATAGCCTTATTCACGAAGCATCAGGAGTCCCTTGTGTTCAGTGAAGCAAAGTTTCTTTATTCATGCATGGAGATTCTCACAATCAGTTAACACGTGCTCAAGGCACACTGAAGGAGAAGTCTGACATTACACACACACGTGTACACACACACACACACACACACACACCTATATACATATATATCTATAAGAAGCAAACAAGAACGTGTGTGCTTGTGACTTTTGTGAGAAAATCTAGTCCGATGGCAATAGCGTGGGGATGGCAGCAGCAGCATCAGGAGACCACAGAGCGGCAAGGTGACATATTGTGTGGAGATGGCAGCAGCAGCTTTGGGAGACCACAGAGCGGCAAGATGACATAGTGTGGAGATGGCAGCAGCAGCATCAGGAGACCTCAAAGAGACCCGGTGACAGACTGGGGTGGTGGGTGGCAATACCAGTACCCACTGACGAAGGTGGGTGAAAGAAGGAGCACTTGGCATCTTATGTGTGGCATCAGGCAGGTGGCAGCATCAGAGTGGTAGCTGAGGCAGGTTGACAGAAGAAACTGGTCTCTTTTGTCAAGGTTTGGATAGGGCACCATGGATCACCTAATCAGATACATCAGGCATTGGTGGGTGGAAATCCTGGCTGATCCACGCCTGATACATCTTGACAAAAGTCAGTCTCTCCACATCTTGGGTGGTGAGTTCTTCTTGGGGTAACTATGGCCCCCGCCGCACTAAACACCTGCTCAGATGCCACACTACTGGCCGGGCAGGACAGCTTTTCCAGGGCAAACTCGGCCAGTTGCGGAAACAAATCCAGTTTGGCTGCCCAGTAGTCCAGCGGATCTTCAATGACGGCTGGCAGGGTGCACTTCAAGTATGTCACCACCTGCTGGTTCAGATTCTGCTCTATGTCTAGCTGTTGGTTAGTAGTTTCTTCACTATGCGGTTGTAGAAAGCTGCTCATCAGCGACTCTAGACTGAGGCTGCTGCTGATAGAGCTGGTACTGCTCCTGCCACCCCACCCCTCCACAGCAGTCATGGCAGTGGAACGTGAGTGCAGAGAGAACCTCCCGTTTAGACCTGCGAGAGGATGGACGATGGCGCAGATAGGCAGCGGCCAACTGACTACAAGGATGTCTCTGTACTAGTTCAGTTTGTTCTCCCTCTCAGCGGGTGTAAAAAAGGCCCCCATTTTGGACCGGTAGCAAGGGTCCAACAAGGTGGAAAGCCAGAAGTCACCCCTCTGCCACGATGTGTCTGGGTCCTCTGCCTTGTCCTCCTCCTCCGGTTCAGCCCCCATAGGGCTCATGTGGCCGTGAGATCTAGGCGCCATGTCTCCAGTCCACTGACCAGCCAGATTTACCAGCATCTGTTCAAGTACATGAAGTAGTGGAATGACCTTGTTCATCCCGTAGTACTGGCGACTGAGATATAACATGGCCTCCTCAAAGGGTCTGAGCAAACCGCAGGTGTCATGCATGAGCTACCACTGGCTGACATCAAAGTTACACATGGGAGTACTCCTATCCGCTTGGATCATCAAGAATTCGTTGATGGCCTTTCTCTGTTTGTATAGTCAGTCCAACATATGGAGGGTGGAATTCCAACGGGTGGAAACGTCACATACTTCTTTGCAATTGGATGAGTGCACGCATACTGTTGTCTCTTGGTAATTGCTTCGGTGATCGATTGCTGACAGACTGACTGACGAGGAGTAGGAGGAGCAGGAGCACCTGGAACAGCAGAAGATGGAAATGGCATACAGCTCCCTTCGGCTGAGGTGGTGGAGCCTTGAATGCCTGAAATCCGGTGTGTGTTACTGGGTGATGCAGGGGTTGCTGCGGCAGGCTGGACCACCACATCGGAGCCACGGTTTGCAAAGGCCACTTTATGGTGACGCTGCATATGTTGACGCAGAGCCGTAGTGCCAACATTGGCACCTGGCCACGCTTCACCTTCTGCCCACAAATTTTACATATGGTAATGTTAACCGCCTCCGGCGGCTTAACAAAAAACTGCCACTCCGCCCAGTAGGTGATTTTCCCCCCAACACTCCGCACTGACTGACTGCTACCGCTGCTGTCTCCGTGAACCCCTACACCACTACTTCCCAAGCAGGTAGGCTGCTGCAAAGCAGGTGGTCTACCCCGGGCATGTTTGGCTCCCGACCTCCCACTGCTGCCACCCTGCTGACTACCAGCCATGCTACCACCTTGTTGGCTCAGCCGCTCCCTCACAGGCAAGCTGCCATCCTCTTCTCCTGATGATGATGAAGCCCCTTCTTTACCCAGCTCCTACGTGCGATCGGCTTCATCATCATCGAGTAGTGTATGCACGTCACTGATGTCCTTCTCAATGGTCTTTGGGTCAGTAGCCTGATTGCTCTCAACACCACCTCCCACGCCACTCTCCTAATCACTTCTTGCCCACCTAGTGGAGAAAGCAGCAGATGTCTCCTCTAGATCTTGGCTGGGCAGTAGCTGCTGACTGTCCTCTACTAGCTCGTCCTGGCTGTATAGTGGAGCTGAGGCCACAGCATATAATACTTCTGTGGCTGAGGGAACAGCAAAGGAAAGAGGCAAGTGGAGGACAGGTGAGGGCACAGGATTCGCTACCAGGCCATGCCAACTAAGGGTTGTGTCTGACGAACCCAACGAATATTGGCTGGGGGTGTCTGATGTCACTTGGGATGAAGTGGATGACCGAGTTAACCAATCTAGAATCGCTGGGTTGCTGGTCAAGACACGACTGCTAGATGACACCGGGAGCTCAGCCCTCTCGCTCCAACTCCTGCTGACACGCCCCCTTACTCTGCTGCGACCTCTGCCTGCGCCAGAAACATTTAGGCCTCTGCCACTCCTCTGCGCATGACCTGCCACTGCAGAAGTGAACTGGGAATATATTTGTATTTTTGTACTGAAATACGTCACTATAAGTGTTGTTGTTCGAATTCGGGTAGTCCTAATGTTCGACCCGAATATGACTGTTTGAATCGGGTTGACCCGACCCAAATTTTGCTGAATTCGAATCTCCAAATTTTACCCTCCCAAAATGCTTAGGGACCTCCCCCATGATGCCTAGGACCCTCCAATTAGAGCAGGGATGCCCCCCTCCATGTTTTTTGTGGCAGGCAGCTGATTGGCTGTCTGTCACTGCATGCCACACAGGCAGCCATTGGCCTATATAAGGCCAGGCCGTGCCTGCATTTACCACTCTGACAGAGATTTGCTGTTAACATTACGACCTTTCTGTGCTGCTTGGCTTGCTTTGTTAAAGTGAATCAAAGTGCTTTTCTTTGTTAGACTGTGTCACACACACTATTAGTCAGATAAATTGTTGGATTGTACTGTATTGGTGCAGTCCTGAAATCTACTGTACTCAGATAGGTATAGTGTTTAACTGTTAGCTAGATAGATAGATAGATAGATATACACACAGACGCAGTGTATACTGCAGTCTATAGTTTGTATACTGTGCTGCATATTACAAGCGTCACCACTGAAGCAAAGTGCTGCATGCAACACACACACAGCGGACTTGCATTTTTTGTGCCAACCCCCCTCCCCCCCAATCAAAAAAATCCACTTACTGTACAAATTGACATATACATATAGCATATTAGCTACAAAGTATTTTGTAGGGTGTCAAGCCACATAAATAAAAACATTTCTACAATGTCTGGCCAAAGAGGAAAGGGCAGCTTTGGCAAGTGTGGCAAGCAAACCAGTATGAGTTTGTTTTTAGCTGCAGACCCAAGAACAAGCGCTGCTGTTGGTGGTGGATGTCCATTATTGCCACACAAGGAACAAGACGTAGTGGAGTACATGACCCAGCCTGGGTCAAGTGATTGTACCCCCTCTTCATCCCAGTCCCAGACACAGGCCTTACAGGTGTCCCAAACAGTCCATGATACACCTGATGCTCCTAGTTCCTCATCAGTGGCTGGAAAGTCACGTGTACGGCAGTATGTAGAGGAGTCCCGAGGGGTTGAACCAGCCAATTCAAATTTGCTCCAAAAGGACGCTGCTTCCTTTCGGCTCATATAAGGAAAATGTCTCATCTGATGATGATGATGATGATGTCCTTGATCCGACATGGGGCGAACAAGGAGATCATCATAGGCAGCAAGAAGAGGAGGAGGAGGAGGAGGAGGAGGAGGAAGAAGCGGAGGAGGAGGTTTGCAGAGCACCTTCAAAGGGGGAGAGGGAAGAAGAGGGTAAAAGCTGCCCACACTCTGCATTCCTCAAGTACCAGTGAGGCAAGTCATAGACGTAAAACGACGGAAGCTGTCACCACAGCTATGCCTCAACAACCGTTGACAGCCACCACAAGCACCGGGCTCCAGAGTGATGACAACACTATGGTCATCTGTAAACTGTGTGCTCAACACTTGAAACGAGGCAAAAACCCACACAAACTTGGAACAAGTTGCATGAGCACTCATTTAAAAAGCCACCACCCAGTAACCTGGTGGGAACACCTGGTCAAAGCACAGAGCTCTGTGCGACCACCTCTGCCCAAGAAGCAAGCTCAAACTGCTCGATCTTCCTCCGCTGCCATTCCTTCTTATGCCAACAAAGTTACCTGTGCATGTAGCCGAGCATTACTTTTTTCAGGCTCCACCAGCGGTGAGCAGGAGCTCCAACGCAGATCGGCTGCTGTTTGTTGCGTTGCTAGCAGTCAGGACCAGGCATCTATGCCATCCCCACAACTTCTACCCCATCGTCCAATGTTTGTGTTGTTAGCATTAGCAGCATCCAACCTTCTATCCCCCAGATGCTGGAGCACAAGGAAATATGGCCCAAATGACCCCAAAACAAAGCTAATCAATGCGGCAATTGCACAACTGATTGCGTTAGAGCTCCCCCCTTACCGGTGGGTGGATACCGGTACCGGACTCCAATGCGTTCCGTTACACATTCCTCTGCGCAAACCTACAGTACGTTATGCCTAAACGACAGTATTTTGCAGAAAAATGTGTTCCTGCTTTGCATGAACACATGCAGAGCAATGTGTCCATGGCCCTGCAGCACTCAGTTTCACGATGGACGATCGCAGCGGGACCAGGTAAGTGATCGCTAAACCCGAACTTTTCTCACTGTATTTACATACAGTGAGAAAAGTACGGGTTTATCGATAATAATAACTTTTTTTTGATGGGAAAAGTACGGGCTTAACGGTTGGAAGGTTAAATACTTCAGCCAGGCAAGGTCGTGTGTGATAATGGGGCCAATCTGCTGGCAGCCCTGCATTGTGGGAAACTCCCCCACGCACCTTGCCTGGCTCACGTCATGAACCTTATAGTACAGAGCTTACTTAGGAATTACCCAGGCCTCCAGCCGTTGTTGCTGAAGGCCAGAAAGTTGTCAGTGCATTTCCGCTGGTTGTACACAGTCAGTGCCAGAAATATCAACCTGCCAGTGCACCGGGTAATTTGTGATGTGGCCACACGTTGGAATTCCACCTTTTACATGCTGCAGCGGCTGGCTGAACAACAGAAATCGGTGGTGGATTACGTGGCAGAGTTTCAGACGTATACCTACACTACCTTTCTTCAGCCCTCCGGAGTGGCTGTAAATTGAGGACTTGTGCACTGTATTGTCACCTTTTGAAAAAGCCACCAGGATGATCAGCAGAGATCAGGCCTGTGTCAGTGACACCATCCCCATCATATGCCTGCTGGAACAGATGATGGTGGATCTCGGACACGACATGGAGTTCATCCCACGTCTAGTTCAATGTCTGGCCCTTGGAAGGACAGAGGTCTATACCAAATTAGACATGTCTTGCACCCAATTGAGCGGAGGTTGCTCTACTTTTCCGAGCTAGGTGACAGAGTGGAACTGCCCAGCACCTCTTTCTACGCCTACCTTCAAAAAAGACATTATATCTTGTCACTCCAACCCACAGCCACCTTTCAGGCCCTTACTGCCTTTGAAAGACTATGCATGGAAGGCCCCCATACCAAAGGAACGATTTCTGCTATTTACCGCCTCTTTCACACTTCCACACAGGGGAACCAAAATAAGTTCGGCTATATGCTCAAATGAGAAGAGGCTCTGGGTCGGTCCTTATCCCCAGAAGAATGGCTTGACATCTAGGAAGCAGCACACAAAAGTTCTATCTGTACTTTATATAAAGAAAATCTGTATAAAATTTTGCTCAGGTGGTACCACACGCCGGCGGTTCTCTACCGATTGTTTCCTATTGTGGACCCCATGTGCTGGAGATGTGGAAATCATAGAGGCACGATAGAACACATATTTTGGTTCTGCCCCCCTATCCAGATGTATTGGTCACGGGTTAACGACTTATTATCGGCTGTGGTCCAGCAACCCGTCCCTTTAGACCCTATCTCCCACCTCCTAGGTCAACCCTCCCCAACATTGCCGAATGTGTCTCTCAAACTAGCAACTCATATTCTAGTTTGAATATGAGTTAATTTGAGGGAGTCCTTTAAGAGGACCGCAACTCCGGCCTTCTTCTTGCCCTGGGAATTAGCAAGGTACGCCTGAGGATAAAGTCTGGAGGCAAAGTTAAATGAACCGGATTTGTCAAAATGAGTCTCCTGCAGAAAGACAATATCTGGAGCTAAGCGTTTAAACTCTCTCAGAGCCAATTTCCACTTCATGTAAGAGTTTAAACCCCTTACATTAAAAGATAATATCCTAGTAGCCATTAGGAGTAAGAGGGAACCAATATGCCACAGCCAAAATCATCCACTTATTAAAGTATCCTTCGGTAAACCCGCAGGGTAGCATCCAGAGCCAGGTTCTGCTCCACATCATGTCACATTCAAGAGAGGGGGGAAGGGAGAAGGGGTCACAAAACACCCCCATAACAACAACAAATAAAACCGGAGAACAAGAAAAAAATATAAGCCAGTAGGTGAGTATTAGCCTATCGGCGAGTAGGGAGGAGTCAACATCCGCCGGTCCACCTATAAGGTGGGAGCAGGGAACAAGTTCGCCTGGCAGATGAATGGATCCTTCCATAGGGACCATGGACCCGAAGGGCCAGAGAACGCTGGTCAATAAATCCCATCAACAACAAAATGATGTCGGCCAGCGCCGACCACCGTCAGAGTCAGGCCACTAGGAAGAGATCGGGACAGCCCCAGCAAAAATTAGGGAAAGCCCAGAGCCCCCCCCCAGAGCCGCAACATACCCAGGCATTACAACAGTAGAGCATATATGCAATTATAGCAAGACTATAGGGCAAGATAGTTAGAACAACAGTTTTACAGCAATTAAAAACCATAAAGTGGTGTCAGAGCAAATATTTATGTAGACTAGCAATATAATGGGGAACCAATATGAGGTAAGCTGCTTGGTGTAGCAGTCCAAGCCGCCTCAAGATGACCATGTTCAGTATAAAAGTATACACTGTATGGATAAGGCCGTCTGGAAAAGCGACCAAAACAGCTCCATCAAAGCAAACAAAAATTATAGCTCAAGAAAGGCACTTTGCAAGACACTAGTCCAATGTCTCAATGACGTTGGTTAGGTTAACGGTCATTCGGAGATGTAGAATCCCAATGGTTGCCCCTGGATCTTTTCCGGGAGACCACTGTCTGCCAGGGTGGGGAGCGGGGTCGCAAAGATTCCTCTCGTTCCCAACCTGGGAGTTTAGGATGAGTTATCCCCAGGGCACTGCAGAAGGAGGTCAAATCCTCTGGGGACCGTAGTAAGGCCGTTCTCCCTTCATGGCGGGCTGAGAGACTAAACGGAAATCCCCATCTATATGGGATATGATGGTCTCTGAGCACAGTCAGCAAGGGTTGGAGTAAACGGCGTTGCTGTAGCGTATGCCAGGACAGGTCCTGTAAAAGCTGTAGTGGAGCCCCATCGAATTCAAGATTGCGCATATTTCTGGCGGTGGTCATGATTTCATCCTTCAGGTCCACATATACCAGTTGGCAGATAACATCTCGTGGTCTGGCCGCAGTCCCAGGTTGTCTGGAGGTACGGAAGGCCCTGGAAATTTGAACTTCCCGGGAGGTTGGGCGCCCTAGCACCCTGGTAAAAAAAGCTTGCAGGACCGGTTTAAGATCAGAATCTCGAGTCGCCTCAGGGAGACCCCGTACCCTAATATTATTCCATCTAGATTTGTTGTCCAAGTCCTCAATCGAACATTGAAGCTCTCTTATTTTCTGATCACTATCCCCTACTTTGCGTGAAAGCGTTGTAATATCCTCCTTGGCCAGTTGTACATTTTCATCCAGGTCATTCACTCTGCCAGCCAAGGAATGCAAATCAGCATGCAGGGCCCCTATTTCAGTACGGCATGTTGCCTGACCTTCTGCTACTAATTTCTGGAAGTCATCCTTAGTAGGTATAGATTGTAAATACTGCTGCCATGGGGGGTTGGGGCAATCCTCCAACGGTCGATGACCTCTCTCCCTCCTCGTATGAGGGCCTGGCCAGGCCTTTAAGCCAGGGGTTTCCACCACTAAGTCCCCACAAACAGTTGGGGAAGTAACCAAAGTGGGGGACCTAAAGTGCTTGAGGGGGAACCCGGCACTGGGTTATCCCTGATCCCCTCCACATATGTAGCCTGCTCTGACACATGAGTACCCCTCCTGCATGCAGTAGGCTCCCTGGCTCCCCTAAGTAACTCCAGGAGGTCTGATGACTGGGTGAATACCCCACTGGGGGAAGCTGCAGGGGAGCAGAGTCCCCCATTATAATCCGCAGGACTCACCGGCTCCAGTGCAGGAGATTCTGGGCTGTGGGAAGAGGAGGGTGACAAATCCCTGTCATCTGCAGAGTAATCTGCTGGCTGCAGCTCCGTGTCAGCCGGGTCCCGATCTCTCTCCCCGCTGCCACGTGTGCGGGGATGGAGTCGGCGCCATCTTGGAAGCCAGAGAGGAGGCCGGCGAGGGATCCCCCGATATAAGCCCGTATAGAGGGCTGAAGCGAGTGCTGTTGCGGCGCTGGGGTGGGGGGGAAATTCCCCACTCTCCCTCTGCGTTGTTTGCCCATAATTAAGTGTGCGTCTGCCCGGGATGCTGCGGATTGTGATCGGCGCCTGCAGAGGACACAGATCAGACATCCATCCTGTTAGCCGGCTAGGCCACACCCCCAATACAGACGTTTTTATGGCTTTTTTGATAGATAGCAAGTAGGATCAGAATGAAATGTCTGTATTTTTTTTACAGAAATTTTTCTGTTTATTTTGATAGATAGCAAGTAGGATCAGAATTAAATATCTGTATTTTTTTTACAGAAATACAGAAATTTTTCTGTTTATTTTGAAAGATAGCAAGTAGGATCAGAATGAAATATCTGTATTTTTTTTACAGAAATACAGAAATTTTTCTATTCATTTTGATAGATAGCAAGTGGTATCGAAATTAAATATCTGTATTTTTTTACAGAAATACAGAAATTTTCTGTTTATTTTGATAGATAGCAAGTGGTATAAGAATTAAATATCTGTATTTTTTTTACAGAAATAGAGAATTTTTTCTGTTTATTTTGATAGCAAGTGGTATCAGAATGAAATATCTGTATTTCTGTAAAAAAGAAGAAATGTTTGTTTTTTTGATAGATAGCAAGTGGTATAAGAAATACATTTCTGTATTTTTTTACAGAAATACAGAAAATTTCTGTTTATTTTGATAGGTAGCAAGTGGTATCAGAATTATTATCTTTATTTTTTTTACAGAAATACAGAAATGTTTCTGTTTATTTTGATAGATAGCAGGTGGTATCAGAATTAAATATCTTTTTTTTTACAGAAATACAGAAATGTTTTTGTTTATTTTAATAGATAGCAAGTGGTATCAGAATGAAATATCTGTTTTTTTCTTACAGAAATACAGAAATGTTTCTGTTTATTTTGATAGATAGCAAGTGGTATCAGAATTAATTATCTGTATTTTTTTTACAGAAGAACAGAAACTTTTCTGTTCATTTTGATAGATAGCAAGTGTTACAGAAATACAGAAATGTTTCTGTTTATTTTGATAGATAGCAAGTGGTATCAGAATTAAATATTTTTTTTTTACAAAAATACAGAAATTTTTCTGATTATTTTCATAGATAGCAACTGGTATCAGAATGCAATATCCATATTTTTTTACAGAAATACAGAAATTTTTCTGTTTATTTTGATAGCAAGTGGTATCAGAAATAATTATCTGTATTTTTTTTTTTACAGAAATATAGATTTTTTTCTGTTTATTTTGATATATAGCAAATGGTATCAGAATTAAATATCTGTATTTTTCTTACATAAATACAGAAATGTTTCTGTTTATTTTGATAGACAGCAAGTGGTATCAGAATTAAATACTGATTTTTTTTACAGAAATACAGATTTTTTTTGTTTATTTTCATAGATAGCAAGTGGTATCAGAATGAAATATCCATATTTTTTATTACAGAAATACAGAAATTTTTCTGTTTATTTTGATAAATAGCAAGTGGTAGCAGAATGAAATATCTGTATTTTTCTTACAGAAATACAGAAAATTTTCTGTTTATTTTGATAGGTAGCAAGTGGTATCAGAATGAAATATCCATATTTTTTTTACAGAAATACAGACATTTTTCTGTTTATTTTGATAAATAGCAAGTGGTAGCAAAATGAAATATCTGTATTTTTCTTACAGAAATACAGAAAATATTCTGTTTATTTTGATAGGTAGCAAGTGGTATCAGAATTAATTATCTTTATTATTTTTACAGAAATTCAGAAATGTTTCTGTTTATTTTGATGGATAGCAAGTGGTATCAGAATGATATATTTGTATTTTTCCTACAGAAATACAGAAATGTTTCTGTTTATTTTGTTTCAATCAATTTTATTAAGTTTTCAGAGAAAAAAAAAAAGGTAACACGTAAACATAACAAAAAGAATCAAGGATACAACCCACACATCATAACAAACATAACATTGTATACTTCGAATTAACAGACATATAATACCAAAGAGCTGCAAGAATCCAAAAAAAAAAATAATATATGACAACAAAAAAAAAAACATAACAGTTCTAAAGGGATCATATAGCACATAATAAACCTGTACAAGAACAGCTACATATCTGCTAGACATACACATATAACAAATCAACCCAGGGGAGAAGGGGGGGATGGGGGGGGATGCCAAGCGGTACAAGAACAAAAGATATATATATTAACCCTCGATACCGGGGTTGTGATCCAGCCTGGTAGCCTGGGCACTAAATGAAATATGTACGGATTCGGGAAGAGTCTTTAAACCAGTCCCAGATGGACCAGGTAATTCTAAATTGTTCCATTCTGTCATCATCCTCCGCGACCAACATCTCCATATGGCGGATTTTTTCAAGTTCGGAGACCCAATTGGCTATAGAAGAAGCAGCAGATTGCTTCCACAATCTCGGAATAGTGGCCCTTGCTGCTGTAAGAAAATGACGGAGGACCCCACCTTTGATGGTTTTGAGCGAACCCGGAACCATGGATAAAAGAACTATATTGGGAGTACTGGTTATGGTGGACCCAGTGCTGTCGTTATACACCTGAATAATCGTGTCCCAAAATCGATATATAGGCGGACACCCCCACCATATATGAAGCATCGACCCCTTTTGTGAGTGGCATCGCCAACAACGGTCCGATTGTGTGGGGGAGATTCTATGGAGATCCACCGGGCAATAATACCACCTGGATAGAATTTTGTAATTAACCTCTTGAGCTCTACAGGTCTACAGGCCAACTTATGCGTTAGGGTAAATGATTTTTCCCAATCATCCGCAGTTATGAGACCATTCATTTCCCTCTCCCAATATCTAGTGTATATAGGTGCAGAGGGCTCAGAGTCCAGAGCAAGTAGCTCGTACAACCTAGACACAACATGAGAGGGGCGGTCAGGAGAGCCAACCAACTGCTCAAAAGCTGTTAAACTTCTATATAGAAATGATAAGTCAGGAAATAAAGTTACAAATGATGACAGTTGCCTGTATGAAAGCCAAGAAAGCAGCTTGCTTCTGTTTGGGAGATCCAGGGAGGCCAGTGGGGGAACCCGTCCATTATGTAATATACTCCTAAGATGACGGCTGTCAGAGGCGGACCACGATAAAAATGTGGAGGTTCGCATTGCCGGGGAGAACGCTGGATTATCAAACAGCGGTGTCATGGGTCCTGGATTCGAGGACAATTTGCCTGCTCTGAGGAGGATATCCCAATTATGTAATAAATCCACTATAAGTGGGAGTAGAGGGTGGGCCGTTTGGAACAACGATCGGTCCACCAATGGCAGCAAGTGGTATCAGAATGAAATATCTCTATTTTTCTTACAGAAAATTTTCTGTTTATTTTGATAGATAGCAAGTGGTATCAGAATGAAATATCTGTATTTTTCTTAGAGAAATACAGACATTTTTCTGTTTATTTTGATAGATAGCAAGAGTTACCATAATTTATGCTAACTCTTGCAATCTATCAAAATAAACAGAAAAATGTCTTTATTTCATTTAGGCTACAACTTGCAATCTATCAAAAAGCCATAAAAATGTATGTATTTCTCTCCAAAAATACAGATATTTAATTATGATTCATAACTAAATATCAGTAGTTTTTAGGGAGAAATACATTTTTTATGGTTAATTAGATAGATAGCAAGTGGGATTAGAAATCAATATCTGTATTTTTTTTTACAGAAATAAAGAAAATTATATGGGTTTTTGGATAGATACTAAGTGCTATCATAATGAAATATCTGTATTTTTTATGGATAAATATAGAAATTTTTCTTTCTTTTGTGATATATTACAAGAGGTATAATTTAGGATACTTCTTGCAATCTATCACAAAAAAATAAAAATGTCTGTATTTCTGTAAAAAAAAATACAGATATTTTATTATGATAACACTTGGAATCTATCCTAAAACCCATAAAAAAATTCAGTATTTCTCTCCAAAAAAATAGAGATATTTCATTCCAATCCCACTTTGCTATATATCTTCAAAGCCATAAAAATTTCTATATTTCTCTACCTAAATTCCCGATATTTAATACTGATAGCACTTTGTATCAATCCAAAAGACCATAAAAAATTCTATATTTTTTCTACAGAAAATACGGATCTTAAGTCCTGATCCCACTTTGCTATATATCCCTAAAGCCATAAAAATTGATGTATTATTCTACAAACAATACAGATATTTATTTCTGATAACACTTGGTAGTTGGTATCTATCCAAAAGGCCATAAAAAAATCATATATTTTTCGCCAAAAATACAGATTTTGTATTCTGATAGCCCTTGGTATGTATCCTAAAACCCATAAAAATGTATGTGTTTATGTGAAACAAATACATATATTTAACTATGATAGCACTTGCTAGATATCCACAAATGATAAAAAATGTATGTATTTCCCCGCTTATTCCACCAAGTCCGTTCCCTTTTATGTGGTTTCACTAGATAGTAGGTATGGAAAGTGTAATTTCTGTTAATCCATTCATGTCTCAATTAGCTACAGCTTTTACACTGTCTATAGGGGTGATGGCCTCGACCTCCAATGCGGTCCATGCTCCATAACAGGGCCCACTGCCTCCTGCTGCCTGTTACTGCTGCCGCCTTCCCAGTACCCAAATCTACATGCAAGATACTAATGCAGTCCACACTTTGTCTCAGAGCCCACCACCTCCTCCTCCTCCTGCTGTAAATGATGCTGCCCCCTGCCCAGTACCTAACTTTGGATGCCAGACACTAATGCCGTCCACACTCCGTCTCGGAGCCCACCGCCTCCTCCTCCTGCCGTAAATGATGCTGCCGCCTGCACAGTACCTGACTTTAGATGCCAGACACTAATGCCGTCCACACTCCGTCTCAGAGCCCACCGCCTCCTCCTCTTGCTGTAAATGATGCTGCCACCTCCCCAGTACCTGACTTTAGATGCCAGACACTAATGCCGTCCACATTCCGTCTCAGAGCCCACCGCCTCCTCCTCTTGCTGTAAATAATGCTGCCACGTGCCCAGTAGCCGACTGTAGATGCCAGATACTAACGCCATCCATACTCCCTCTCAGAGCCAAACACCTCCTCCTCCTGCTGTAAATGATGCTCCCACATGCCCAGTACCTGACGGTAGATGCCAGATACTAATGCCATCCACACTCCGTCTCAGAGCCCACTGCCTACTCCTCCTGCTGTAAATGATGCTGCCGCCTGCCCAGTACCCGACTTTAGATGACAGATACTAATTCCGTCCACGCTCTGTCTCAGAGCCCACCGCCTCCTCATGCTGTAAATGATGCTGCCGCCTGCCCAGTACTGAACTCCAAATGCCAGATACTAACGCCATCCACACTCTTTCTCAGAGCCAACCGCCACCTCCCCTGCTGTAAATGATGCTGCCGCCTGCCCAGTACTGGACTTTAGATGCCAGACACTAATACTGTCCACACTCCGTCTCAGAGCCCACCGCCTCTTCCTCCTCCTGCTGTAAATGATGCTGCTGCCTGCCCAGTACCAAACTCTAGATGCCAGATACTAACGCCGTCCACACTCCTTCTCAGTGCCCACCGCCTCCTCCTCCTCCTCTTGCTGTAACTGATGCCGCCACCTGCCCAGTACCCGACTGTAGATGCCAGATACTAATGCCATCCACGCTCCGTCTCAGAGCCCACCGCCTCCTCCTCCTCCTGCTGTAAATGATGCTGCCGCCTACCCAGTACCAAACTTTAAATGCCAGATACTAATGCCGTCCATGCTCCGTCTCAAGGCCCACCGCCTCCTCCTCCTTCTGCTGTAAATGAAGCTGCGCTCGCCCAATACCCGACTTTAGATGACAGATATTAATGCCGTCTACGCTCCGTCTCAGAGCCCAAAGCCACCTCCTCCTGCTGTAAATGATGCTGATGCCTGCCCAGTACTGGACTTTAGATGCTAGATACTAATGCCGACCATGCTCCGTCTCAGAACCCACCGCCTCCTCCTCCTGATGTAAATGATGCTGCCGCCTGCCCAATACCAAACTATAGATGCCAGATACTAACGCCGTCCACATTCCGTCTCAGAGCCCACCACCTCCTCCTCCTGCTGTAAATGATGCTGCCGCCTGCCCAGTACCAGACTCTAGATGCCAAATACTAACGCCGTGCGCACTCCGTCTCATAGCCCACCGCCTCCTCTTCATGCAGTAAAAGATGCTGCCTGCCCAGTACCGAACTCTAGATGCCAGATATTAACGCTGTCCACACTCTGTCTCAGAGCCCACCGCCTCCTCCTCCTGCTCTAAATGATGCTGACGCCTGCCCAGTATTGGACGTTAGATGCCAGATACTAATGCCATCCATGCTCCGACTCCGAGCCCACCGCCTCCTCCTCCTCCTGCTGTAAATGATGCTGCCGCCTGCCCAATACCAAGCTCTAAATGCCAGATACTAATGTCGTCCACACTCCGTCTCAGAGCCCACCACCTCCTCCTCCTGCTGTAAATGATGCTGCCGCCTGCCCAATACCAAACTATAGATGACAGATACTAATGCCATCAACACTCCGTCTCAGAGCCCACCGCTTCCTCCTCCTCCTGCTATAAATGATGCTGCCGCCTGCCCAGTACCAAACTCTAGATGCCAGATACTAACGCCGTCCACACTCCGTCTCAGAGCCCACCTCCTCCTCCTCCTCGTGCTGTAACTGATGCTGCCACCTGCCCAGTACCCGACTCTAGATGCCAGATACTAATGCCGTCCAGGCTCCGTCTCAGAGCCCACCGCCTCCTCCTCCTCCTACTGTAAATGATGCTGCCGCCTGCCCAGTATCAAACTCTAGATGCCAGATACTAATGCCGTCCATGCTCCGTCTCAGGGACCACCGCCTCCTCCTCCTCCTGCTGTAAATGAAGCTGCCGCATGTCCAGTAAAAAACTCTAGATGCCAGATACTAATGCCGTCCACACTCCGTCTCAGAGCCCACTGCCTCCTCCTCCTGCTGTAGATGATGCTGCCGCCTGCCCAGTACCAAACTCTAGATGCCAGATACAAATGCCGTCCACACTCCGTCTCAGAATCCACCGCCTCCTCCTCCTCCTCCTGTTGTAAATGATGCTCCCATCTGCCCAGTACCTGACTGTAGATGCCAGATACTAATGCCATCCACACTCTGTCTCAGAGCCCACCTCCTCCTCCTCCTGCTGTAGATGATGCTGCCCCCTGGCCAGTAACCGGCTTTAGATTGCAGATACTAATGCCGTCCACGCTCTGTCTCAGAGCCCACCGCCTTCTCCTGCTCTAAATGATGCTGCCGCGTGCCCAGTACCAAACCCCAGATGCCAGATACCAATGCCGTCCACACTCCCTCTCAGAGCCCATCGCCTCCTCCTCCTCCTCTTGTTGTAACTGATGTTCCTATCTGAGCAGTACCTGACTGTAGATGCCAGATACTAATGCCATCTTCACTCCGTCTCAGAGCCCACCACCTCTTCCTCCTGCTGTAAATGATGCTGCCACCTGCGCAGTACCCGACTTTAGATGCCAGACACTAATGCCGTCCACGCTCTGTCTAAGAGCCCACCGCCTCCTCCTGCTGTAAATGATGCTTCCGCCTGCCCAGTACCGAACTCTGGATGCCAGATACTAACGCTGTCCACACTCTGTCTCAGAGCCCACCGCCACCTCCTCCTGCTGTAAATGATGCTGACACCTGCCCAGTACTGGACTTTAGATGCCAGATACTAATGCTGTCCATGCTCCGTCTCACCCCACGACCTCCTCCTTCTCCTGCTTAAAATAAGGCTGCCGCCTGCACAGTACCAAACTCTAAATGCCAGATACTAATGTCGTCCACACTCTGTCTCAGAGCCCACTGCCTCCTCCTCCTCCTCCTGCTGTAAATGATGCTACCGCCTGCCCAGTACCAAACTTTAGATGCCAGATACTAATGCCGTCCGTCTCAGAGCCTATCGCCTCCTCCTCCTCCTGCTGTAAATGATCCTGCCCCCTGCCCAGTACCAAACTCTAGATGCCAGATACTAACGCCGTCCACACTCCGTCTCGGGGCCCACGACTCCTCCTTCTCCTCTTGTTGTAACTGATGCTGCCACGTACCCAGTACCCGACTGTAGATACCAGATACTAATGGCATCCACACTCTGTCTCAGATTCCATAATGCCATCCACACTCTGTCTCAGATCCCAACGCCTCCTCCTGCTGTAAATGAAGCTGCCGCCTGCCCAGTAACAAACTCTAGATGCCAGATACTAATGCCGTCCACACTCTTTCTCAGAGCCCAGCGCTTTCTCCTCTTGCTATAAATGATGCTGCCGCCTGCCCAGTACCCGACTGTAGATACCAGATACTAATGCCATCTACACTTTGTCTCAGAGCCCAGTGCCTCCTCCTCCTGCTGTAAATGATGCTGCCACCTGCCCAGTACCAAACTCTAGATGCCAGATACTAATGCTGTCCATGCTCCATCTCAGAGCCCACCGCCTCCTCCTCCTCCTGTTGTAAATAATGCTGCCGCTTGCCCAGTACCAAACTCTAGATGCCAGATACTAATGTCGTCCACACTCTGTTGCAGAGCCCACTGCCTCCTCCTCCTGCTGTAAATGATGCTGCCGCCTGCCCAGTACCAAACTCTAGATGCCAGATGCTTTTGCCATCCACACTCCAACTCTGAGCCCACCGCCTCCTCCTGCTGTAAATGATGTTGCCGCCTGCCCAGTACCCGACTTTAGATGCCAGATACTAATGCTGTCTATGCTCCGTGTCAATGCCCACCACCTCTTCCTCCTGCTGTTACTGCTGCCACCTTCCCAGTACCCAGTACCCAGCTGTAGATGCCAGTTAACAAGGCTGTCCATGCTGTATTTTAGAAAGTTACAGCTAGAAGATAAGGCAGTCCTGCAAAGCAATACCTCCACTAGCTACAGCTTCTACACCGTTCATATAGGTGATGGCTTCAACCACTAATGCCATCCTTGCTCCGTCTCAGGGCCCACCGCCTCCTCCTCCTAGTACCCAGCTCTAGATGTCAGTTAACAATGCCATCCACATTTCTCAGGGCCCACCGCATCCTCCTCCTGCTTTCACTGATGGTGCCGCCTGCCCAGTACCAAACTCTAGATGCCAGTTACTAATGCCGTCCGCACTCTGTCTCAGAGCCCACTGCCTCCTCCTCCTGCTGTATATGATGCTGCCGCCTTGCCAGTAGCCGACTTTAGATGCCAGATACTAATACCGTCCACGCTCCGTCTCAGAGCCAACCGCCTTCTCCTCCTTCTGCTGTAAATGATGCTGCCCAGTACCAAACTCTAGATGCCAAATACAAACGCTGTGCACACTCCGTCTCATAGCCCACCACCTCCTCCTCCTGCTGTAAATGATGCTGCCGCCTGCCCAGTACCGAACTCTAGATGCCAGATACTAACGACGTCCACACTCTGTCTCAGAGCCTGCTGCCACCTCCTCCTGCTGTAAATGATGCTGCCACCTGCCCAGTATTGGACTTTAGATGCCAGATTTCGATGCCCTCCACGCTCTGTCTCAGAGCCCACCGCCTCCTCCTCCTCCTGCTGTAAATGATTCTGCCGCCTGCCCAGTACCAAACTCTAAATGCCAGATACTAATGTCCTCCACACTCTGTCTCGGAGCCCACTGCCTCCTCCTTCTGCTGCTGTAAATGATGCTGCCACCTGCCCAGTACCAAATCCCAGATGCCAAATACTAATGCTGTATACGCCGCATCTCATAGCCCACCGCCTCGTCCTCCTGCTGTAAATGATGCTGCCGCCTGCCCAGTACCAAACTCTAGATGCTAGATACTAATGCCGTCCACACTCCGTCTCAGAGCCCACCGCCTCCTCTTGCTGTAACTGATGCTGCCACCTGCCCAGTACCCGACTTTAGATGCCAGATACTAATGCCGTCCATGCTCCGTCTCAGAGCCCACCGCCTCCTCCACCTTCTGTAAATGATGCTGCCGCCTGCCCAGTACCAAACTCTGGATGCCAGATACTAATGTCGTCCATACTTTGTCTCAGGGCCCACCGCCTTCGAATCATGCTGTTACTGCTGCTGTCTGCCTAGTACACAACTCTAGATGCCAGGTAACAAAGTTGTCCATGCCGCATTTTGGAAAGTTACAGCTAGCAGATAGGGAAAGGCAGTCCCCTACAAAGCAATATCTCCACTAGCTACAGATTCTACACTGTCCATATAGGTTATGGCCTCAACCACTAATGCCATCCTTGCTCTGTCTCTGAGCCCACCGCCTCCTCCTCCTAGTACCCAGCTCTAGATGCCAGTTAACAATGCCATCCACACTTCTCAGGGCCCACCGCCTCCTCCTCCTGCTTTCATTGTTGCTGCTGCCTGCCCTGTACCCAACTCTAGATGCCAGTTACTAATGCCATCCAAACTTTGTCTCAAGGCCCACCGCCTCCTTCTTCTGCTGTTACTGATGCTGCCGCCTGCCCAGTACCCTACTCTAGATGCCAGTTACTAATGCCATCCACACTTTGTTTCAGAGCCCACCACCTCTTCCTCTAATGACACCCTGAAGTGTGTAAACTGAAATGTGTGATTGAATGTAGAAGGCCACGTCTTCTGCTTCATGCATCGGTACCACACTTTATTGGACTGAATTTCTGTGTATGTTACCCCGGAACTGTGAAGTGGGACAGCAGTCCCTCTGTATATGTTGGGGGGATGAGATGGGAGACAATGGTATATTTAATGGGAACCGAGAGGTCCTGGATGACCACATTGAGCCATGAAGTTATTGATCTCAGCAGACATCCGGAGACTTGTACACAAAAAGTATGTGGCCGTCCTGGGAGACTCCATTCAAAGATCCGTCAACAAGGATCTTGTGAAAATACTGCAGAATGATGACTTTCGGACTGAGAAGCAGCTGAAAGAGAAGGGTGAGATGTCATTTGCAAACGACACGTTGGGGGATTTCTGGGTGAAATTCAGAATGGCATAATTTACTGCCAAGTGCGTCATTACAGAACTGACCACCACCTTGTACGGTTCTATTTCCTGACCCATGTTTCTTCGGAGTACATGGAGAGCATGCTGGCCAACTTCCAACATGGACCTCAGCCCGACGTTGTCATCATCAACTCATGTATATAGGGAAGTTATCAGGTATCATGAGCAACCATTGCAAATGTACAAAACCAAGCTGGACCACCTGTTTATTTGGCTCACTTAGATGCTGAGCCATAAATGTCTGGTGATATGCAACATGTCCATGTCTGTTGGATTCAAAGCTGGTGAAGTGCCAGAGTACCCAATTCCTAATGTGCGCTGGGACATCATAGAAGGCAATTTTTACAGCGCCACACTGGCAGATTTGCACCTATTGGATGTGATTGACATGTACTTACGCTTCGAGCTGTGCTCCAGGGTTAAAGATGCCACCCACTCGAATTAGCTGGCTCATCGGAAGTATACCTGCATCCTGATGGCTCATATTGATTAAGCCTGAGGCATGCAGCAGGAGCAGCAGGAAGAGGAGGCAGTGGGCTCTGAGACAGAGCGTGAACAGAATTGGTAACTGGCATCTAGAGCTGGGTACTGGGCAGGCGGCAGCAGTAACAGCATGAGGAGGAGGCAGTGGGCCCTGAGACGGAGCAAGGAGGGCATTAGAGGTTGAGGCCATCACCTATATTCGACAGTGTCGAAGCTGTAGCTATTGTAGAAATGAATGGATGAACGAGATTCCAATCTGTCCCTAACTACTATGTAGCCAAACCACATGAAAGGGAACGGGCTTGGCGAAATCAGCGGGGAAAGAGGACCCTGTTGAGCTTGAGTCTAGTCTGGCATCTAGAGTTGGGTACTGGGCAGTGGGCAGGTGGCAGCAGTAAGAGCAGGAGGAGTAACACAGCCATCCACACTACGTCTCAGGGCCCACCGCCACTGTAGGGACAGTGGGAATCTCCTTCATCCCAATAGCTACACCTTCTACACTGTCAATAAAGGATGATGGCCTTAAGCTGTAATGCCGTCCTTGCTCTGTCTCAGAGCCCACTGCCTCCTTCTCCTGCTGCTGCTGCCGCTGCCTGCCCAGTACCCGGCTCTGGATGGCAGTTACCAATGCTGTCCACACTCTGTCTCAGGGCCTACTACCTCTTCCTCATGCTGTAACTGATGCCGCCTGCCCAGTACCCAGCTCTGGATGCCAGTTACCAATGCTGTCCATGATTCGTCTCAGGGCCCACCGCCTCCTCCTCCTCCTGCTGTTGCCACCTGTCAGTACTCCATTCATAAATATGGCATTACAGCCATCTAGGTGGCATTAATGATGCACTACACCCAGCTCTAGATGCCAGTTACCAATGCGGTCCCCGCTCCGTCTCAGTGCCCACCGCCTCCTCCTCCTGCTGTTGCCACCTGTCGCTTGTAACCTATAACAGAGCTGTGTAGCTGGCTAATTTTTTGACTGAAAGACCCCCCTCAGAGACCTCTGCCTGTACTCTGAAGCCTGTGTATGGCTTGTAACGGTGCAGTGAAACCTGGTGGCTAATTTTTGGACCAGAGAAACCCCCTCATGTCCCTCTCTGCCTCTACTCTGAGACCGCATGTTCCATTGACCGCCCCATAAAATGGCTTTGCCAGCAACAGAAAAAAGACTTCCTTATTTTATTTTTACTTGTACAGTGTTGTGCAGAGCTGGAGGAGTCTTGACATGTCTTTTTAATTGTATTTATAGGCTGTAGAAGCTCTACACTGTCCCTAAATACAACACAAATTTTTCCCCCATTGACTTTAATGGAGTTAGAATTCGGCGGTCGATCACCAGAATTAGTGAGCTATTTGACCAACACTAGTTGTGATGCAAAGCAACAAGTAAATGGAGATAAATGCCTGGAGAAGGAATTCTAATGCAAGACTATTTGGTCATTCACATTGTACGCTTTTTTTAGCCTGAAGAATGACCGTAGCATTACATGGTTGCTGAATGCTGGATATTTTAGGATGAAATAAGGCATGTTTTTGATTTCAGCATAAGTGTGGGGACTTATGCTAAAGTGGATGTATGGCCCCAGCCAGAGGCTATTGGTCAGTAAGGAAAAAGGAAGCAAAAATATAGTTTAAGATGCTGATAAAACCAATAAATTGTCTTCCCAAGAGTATCTGTTGCAACTTTCATTGCTTAATGTGCTTTCATTGATGGCGCTTCCATTATAAAGATTAGAGGCCATTAAATGGGTCCGGAGAGTAACCACACAACGTAACTGGACAATAATAAACAATCTCAGAAAAAATAGCAGACATAACAAGTGAGTGACTATATGACTGCAGTCACACATTTTATGGTTCTCTGTGTAAGCCTTTTTATTAGTATTATACTACCAAGAAAAATTATCTACCTCTTTCAAACTGGCGCAGTATTATCGGTATCACCAAAGCCTCCCATCTAGACCTTCTAGAGGGTGTCAAATTGCACAGGTGAGCCATTAAGATTAACCTTTCTGATGGCTGTTTGTTTTGTGTTCAGTCATCTTCCTTTTTAACTGACCAAACAATAAAAAAAATGTGGTGGTAATTAATTGAACAAAACTCCAGGTTGCATTGTGAAGGTTTCCTTTGATTCCCTGTTGTAAAAACAAGGTCCTTTCGGTACTCCTGCAGGGTAAAACATGACTCAGTAGGGTCACCACTGGTCACCGTGCCTTCGCGGCACACGGATCAGGGGTTGGGGACCTTTTTTACTTGCTTTTACGGTGTCCAATCCTCGAGCAGACAGAAGTATGACCTGAAAGTGGAAGATACCCTGAGTGCCTCAATGGACAAGAACAAAAAAGAATTCTTCCACTGTTTTAAATGTCACAAGATCTCACACTGCCATAAAAGGATTGCTAAATTTAAAATGAAAATATATTGTGTGACACGTTCTAACAACTGATATCTGATCGTACATTTATATGTCACACTGTTTCCTTTAGGTTTCACATTCCAACTTATTCCAATGTTAACAGAACAAATACAAGACAGCTATTCTCCAACACAATTCTTTTTGTAATTTATTTTTAAAAGCAGGGTTTGATATATATATTTTTTTTTAAAAAAGGTCACTATTCAACTTTTGGGGTCCTGTTGATCTGTCACATGTAAACTCCAAAGTATGAACTATTTACACACAAAATATCATATTTTGTGTGTAAATACCCTTGTAATTACAATGTAAATACCCTTGTAATTACAAAATCAGTATGATTTAATATTAGATTTGGCCAAGTCCTCTGGCATGACACATTATTTCTTATTTTACCACCATTGCCTAAATATATGTTTTACATAAATAGCAATTTTTACAACTCTTTATAATGCATATTTTACTGAAACTCCCTCACAGCTGTTCGCAGTGTTTTGATAGTCGTGATTGGCTTTAGATATCTGCAGTGCCTTATTGCATATGCATTAATGTGTGTTGTGCTAAATTTGGCTATTCAACTGAATGGGATGCCTGATGAACCTTGTTTGGTGCGTATTCTATATTTTGTAATGCATTAAACAGTAGTTTGTTACCTTGCCTTGTGATGAGCTGCAACCATACCATGTGTATTACATTAAATCTAAATTGCTTACATTATTCAACTTTAATCTGGATAAAGTGCAGAAGACATTAAAGCTCTCTTCCACTTTTTCATCCATTGTGTAGATTTTTCCCTGTGTGGCCATTTTCCTAAATCAGGGATAATAATACTACCCCATGCCATCCACAGGTAAAATATAAATCATATTAAGGTCCTGCAATAGCAGATTGCTGTGTGCTTGCTTTAGTATAAACTTACTTAAAAGAAGCAGGAAATCTGAAACCAATGGATTGGAGTAAATCCTGTAATTTTTACACATAAGAACCCATTTCAATAAAGGTCTGTACAGCAACTTTACAATGGTCACTAAAAACATTTCTTAGAGATTGTTTTGGGTGACAAATTCAGGAACATTCACCAGACAGGATGCTTTGCTCTGTGAAAAGTGGGGGTACAAACCACTGCAAAAACTACAATTTGTCTTGTTAGCAGTCAGTCATTTACTCTAGTGTAACAGATTGTTAAACAATGTCATTGGAACACTTGTACCAACACTAAATTTTTACCCTAAGAAAATAACTAACAGGATACTAGCAACAGTTTTCCAAGCTAACAAATGGCATTTTCAGAAAATATGCGACATTATCCCTTATAAAGTGATTGTTACTAAAGAGAAAGTATCTTTAAAAAGGGTTCCCTCACCTGAAAAGGCAAGGTGACGTTGTTACTTTCAAGTGTACTCAAAGTATAAACCTTGATAATGTTGGCATTTACCAAGTGTTAACATGGTTTTGATCTCCAAAATTGACAAAAACTGTTCATCTCACAGCTAAGATTGATTATATATTCTTACATAGCATGTAGCAGGGTTCTCCCTAGGCCCTTTAGCTGGGCGCACCACCCGGCACTTTTCAGCACCCACCCGGCTGTTTTTGGGTGGTTACTAAGAAGTTTGGTCACAATACAGGGGCTACCACCCGCCTACAATTTCTTCCCACCCAGCTTAAAAAAAGTCTGGGTTGAGCACTGATGTAGGATATACTCCACATGACATATAGAATACTTCGAAGTGATGAAAGGCATATATCAAAGTTGGTAACTGCTGCTCATTCACCCTCACCGCAGAGATGATCACCTGCCCCTGCTCCACATATTCTATATGTCATGTGGAGTATATCCTACATGCTATGTAAGAATTTATAATCAATGATTTATCAATGCAATTTAGTGTTTATGGTTGTATGGTTCCCTGGTCTAAGGAAGCAGACAAATGTGCTGTGAAGTGCGTTACCAATGGATACCATTAAAGATATTTAATGATTGAAATGTTAGCTGTGGGATGCACAGTTTGTTAATTTAGGAGATCAAAACTATGCTGTCAATATTACGGACAAACATTACAATGGAAGTAGTTGCTTGATTTAAGTGATTTTTTTTTAAACATTATTTAAAAGAAAATTTTGGGGGTCCACAGCTCTGGCCGGTGCACCGGCCTCCAGCGGGGTAAGGAAAAGGACCCCGCTGGAGAGA
>NW_027317085.1:0-16497 GCF_032062135.1 Pyxicephalus adspersus
GCATCATTGTAATTATATGATATAATCATTATACTCTGAATCATGACACAATATTTTATTTATGCCCAAAGTTTTAGGTATACAATAGTAGCAGACTGTATCAGTTGGGGGCTCCTAGCTGAAGTGGGTGCATGATGTGTCCCTTATCCTGAGGGTAAGTGGGGATGTATGTTTGAAGAATTGGTAGAGAACATTTCCTACAGTCTAGGGTACATTATGCACCCTGACTGACACATTCTGCCGCTATTATATACTTAAAAAACTTTGAGCATAGTTAAAATAATTCAGATTGAGTCATGATTCAAAGTTTAATTATTATGTTCATTAATTTTAATGAGACCATGGTTGTGGTTGGTTGGTCACTGCAAGAACGTGTAGGTTAATCAGGTTTCTATTGTTGCATGTGTCCTCAGTAGGGACAGTAACCCTTAAATCAGAAGAAAACTCTAGAAATTAAACATGTGACTAGCCAGGTCTTTAACTGCAAACTCATCTGCCTAATTACAATTTTTAAAAATACACTCTACTGTCCCTATTACTTTAAAGGCAACATCATCTTCTTTCTTTTTTTTTCCTGGTTTTGATATTTATCCTTAAAAAAGACATTTGATTCGTCTGCAATGTGTAGAGAATATCATCACAATTGCAAGATGTTACCTTCTTGTCTTCATATCTAAGTTACCTGATATCAGGCTTCTTTTATTGCTTGAAACCTCTTTATCTTGCCTGACCTTGTCCTTGTGTGTAACAGAATGATTCTTGTTTTATAACAGTATCATTATTATCTCTGAATGCCTTGCCTTCTATTTAACTTTTGAATAGGAAATTTCAGGCTGATATGTTTCAGGATGTGACCAGGGCTGTTTTTGGTGTAGGGCAAATGGGACAATTGCCCAGAGCTCCCATCTTCTCCAGGGGCCCAACTGACAGAATGGCAGTGGTGTATTAAACTGTAATGCTGTTTGTTAAACCTCCTAATTGATATTTTTACCCGGAGACCAATTTTATTTAAAACCATTTCTGCATTTAGTGTAACCAAAGCAAATAGGGATTCCCAGAGTATATCTAACATTCAAAACAAAATTAAATATATTGCAGCTTACTAGTCCCTAGATGTGGGGGCTGCGTTCATGTTTTTCTAGTAATGTTCTTCCTGTCACTAAATGTATGCCTATGAAGAACCAGTGGTGTCACTCCACTGCTTGATCCTTATGGACTGCAGGGTGAATGTACAAGCTTTATCGTATAGCAGTAAGCAGTGTCAGTGACAATTTTGCATTTCAGCTGATGTATACTAGTTAGTGTTGTCATTCAAGAATGTAAATCCACCATATAGTCCTTTCCAACATGGGACCTGATTCATTAAAATTCTCCAAGGCTGGAGAGGATCCACTTTCATTAGTGAACCTGGGTGATCCAGCAAACCTGGAATGGATCTGGTCTAGGATTCAAAACATTTGCTATCAAATAGCAAATTACGTTGAAGAAATCCATTCCAGGTTTACTGGATCACCCAGTTTCACTGATGAAAGTGTATCCTCTCCAGCCTTAGAGAGCTTTAATAAATCAGGGCCATCGTGTTGATTTTTTTTTTGAGGTCGTGAAGTTAGATGTCTGCCCTTTCCTGGACTTGCTTCTTCTTGGCTCGTTTTGTACTGCATTTTTTGTGGGCTCCTGATCCTCTGTCAGTCCTTTCCAAGATGCCACCCTTTGTGCACAGAAGTCCTGGGGTCAACCATGTACTGGGATGGCACAACTAGCCTCCTGAGGCTGATCAGGGGCTTGCTATAGGTGAAGAGTGCGGAGTCAGATTGCAGAACTGACGTTTAGTGAGCACTGGCACTGGCCCGGGCATTACAGATTTACTAAAGGAGTTGACTTGCAAGCAGTTATACTTTTTTTCAAATCTCCATGCACATGCCTGGGTATTTACATGAAAATATAATTTCATCTTATTAGGTAACTATTAACATTTACTTTACTATGTTAATTTTTTGTTTTGGTAAATAAACCCAATTGTATATTTTGTGACTTTTGGTAATTACCATTTTCTCATTATGTATTGTTGTTTTTGCTCACAAAGTATGTATCTCAGTAGCTGCGTATCTTTTTCCATCCAACCTATAAGGATGACATTCTGACCTTTTAATGGCATTAAATCATAACTTAAAAATCCAATGAAAACCTGGTAAGTTATTATTTTGATGTACCGTATTTTCCGGTGTATAAGACAACTTTTTAACCCCGAAAAATCTGTGCCAAAGTCGGGGCAGTGTGAAATTACTTTTACTGTGGCATACAGCTCATGGAGGGCTCCCCAGCATCCAGTGTATTGCAACAAATGGCAGTAGATTACACAGGGTTCATACAAGGAACTAGAATGTCTTGCACCCAAATTACCCTGTTTGTGAAGATGTAAGGCTACATAGGGAGAAAGTTGAATGGACATATAGCAAAATAAATCCCTGTAACATAGGGAGACTTACTAGAAATGTGGGTGGGCTTGCTGACTGCCACTACTTAATCTCCATTTTTAAACCAGGGGCATAAATACACTATTCATTCTCTGGTAAAGAATCTTCTAGGTCCATGTGTTCCAATGGCAATAACTGATTCTGCACCAGGGAATATTTCAGTAAATATCAGTCACTCCTTAAAAAAAGACCATATTATGTTTTGGGGCCTTGCTGAGACAGAAAAATGCAAATTCCACATAGTGAAAAATTTACTGATAGTGCTTTTTAGAGCTTTGTACAAACTGTATTGGGCAAATGAATAACTAAAGATCTGTGAATGTGCCTAAACAAAAAGTAAACATGAGTGAATGTACAGATAGTTTACTAGAGGGTATCGTTCTTATTTGATCCACCAGATGGCGCTGTGTTCCTCTTCACAAAGAATGCAAGTTTAATTCATTATAAAATAAGAAGAAGTCAGCACAGTGTAATGGAAGGGCTGCGCATAGCTACAAAAATTAGCAGAAATAACAAGCACTTGATGACTAATGTTTATTTTAGCTGCTAAAAATATATTTTTTTTTTATAAAGATTTTTTTTAATTTGAATAATGCCTTTAAATATCTTGTTTTGCTGCAGTGTTAGAACTACAATGCTATCAAAGGGATTGTGTATTTTGCAGTTTTCAAACTATTGTCTCTGAAAAGCCACATCCATTAAGGTGCAATTCTTACACAAACAGTTTCTCTATTTATTGATAATGATGAATTGAAAAAGAAGTATCATGAAGTTTCTTGTTACTGTATTCCCCATATGCTTGTAGCCAAGGAGTAAAATTAGAAAGTTGCAGTCTTAAGTTAATTTACCATGGGATGATTTGAATTTTCATATTCTGTGATCCCAAATGAACCATGTGCAAAGCAGTGTGTATTCCAAAGCAAAGTCACCAAAAACAAGCATTGTGTTGTCGACAGTCAATAATACTTTAATTATTGGCTTTAGTGTCTCAGTGGACCTTGGGGTGTTAATCTGGTTTCAATTTAACCAGTTGGTGCTGCAAAGAATAAAGTCGTTGTCTTCTATTATCACAAAAGGGAAGAAAGCCTACAGAACTGAGGGTTAAGGTATGCTAAGTTCTTTTTATTGCTACCCTAAATATAATAAAATCAGCATTTATGTAGTGTACAGAAAGCCCTAATGCAAGGGTAATTTTTATTTCTTTTTCAGCTTTAGGTGTGCAGTGCCTAAAGCTTCATTTATGTATACACCACAAATGGTTTGTATATTTGCATGCACCAATTTCATTTCATGTTATATTGCTCATATTCACTGAGCCATACTTTTCAAAATAAAAGTTGAGCAAAAACTAGTTATGCCTGTTCTCCCTGAATAAAAACTCTGCATCCTGTGATAAATTTCACAACTCTAACACATGCTTTTAATTCTTTTGTAAAAATGCTTATCTGTGGCTTTTGTCTGTACATTACAATGTAGCCTTACTCAATAAAACGGTCCAACCACTGAAATTTTTTTTAACTGCTGTCTTCTGAGTCATTTAGAAAAACGTGTCTGTAGTACATTTCAGCTTAATGTTGCTTCTTGTGACTATCGTGTTGTTGATCAATTTTTACACTGCTTTATTATCAGTGGTCTCTTAATTATGGTGGGATCTGTCTGTGCCCTATGTCTCTAGTACATTGGGTAGTGGAGTCTTGTAGTATCATCTAGTCTTGATCATAAAAAATGTCCCCAAACTAGACTATTTTAAAACTTTTAAACACATCTGTTTATACCCTGTGACTTAATATTAATTAGTAATACATTTCCCTATAGTCTTATTCTTTAAACCTTTTATGCTACTAGAAAATGTAGGCACAGCTGAGCTATACTATTTTCAGTCTGTCACTTTTATATCCTAAAGGTAAATACTTACCCATGCCTTATATCTCTAGTACAATCTGGCCAATTCTTCCTAATTAAAACTGTCCTGTCGCTTGCCAGTTGTTACACTGCTTTTAAAATCTGCAGTCTTGATTCCTAATCCTTGAGTAAAACAACGCTAGCCCTGTATCTCCGGTAAATGTAGGCTTAGTCTTGCTCATTGAAACTACTTTAGATGCCACTGAAGTGAGTACATGTACAGCCATACTGAAATGCAGACTTTTTTGTAGTTTAAACCTACTTTATGTGAATTTATTTTTTTTAGTTTGAAGTTAAAAACAAACCTGATAAATACTGATATGTTTTTATTCATAAATATAGTCTTCATTTTATTTCCACATCATGTTGCTGCTTTGTGATTATTGCATATATGTTTTTTTAGTGGATGGAAGTCAGAGTGTTTGTTATGTGGAAATTGTTAACATTTTATCCAGCATTGTTTTTGATTTGTATGTTGAGCACATAAAATCGAATCCAGTTTGAAGACACTATTCATCATCCACTATAGTCATAGTTTAGTAGAGTCGAATTGCTTAGTAGAATCACAGCAGGTCCATAAAGGCTGTATGGAACTTTTCAGTTGTTAATTTCTCTCTTCCAGCGTCATGGTACTATTGGAATTCATTGCTCTGCAAAAATAAAAGGTGTTGTAAAAGTGAAAATAGACTTATACAGATACATTATATATATTATATTTTATTCACACACTGTATATAATTTAATACAACATGTATGAATTCCACCGTGTTGGACCAATGTCAAGCCTCTTTTTGTATCTTATATACAATTTATTCTGTGAATACATCATTAATGTTATCAATAACGTAATAATTAATATTGTTACCAGCTATGGTTATCTACCTGGTACAGGTAAGTTATCTTTAAATTTCCTTGACTTTATTTTCATGTTCTTTTTCTTTTTACATCACTTATTTTTGATTTGGATAACTCAGTAATATTTCATTATACAGTTTTCCTATTTATTACCCACCATGGTAACATAAACATAAAGTATATATGTTCTGTTTATGCCAATGTTCTCACCTCTTTTGTTTCTTGTGTCTCTTAACAGATATGCTTATTGTGGTAATGACAAATACTAAAAAGAGAAATCCCACTACAGCAGCCAACCCAACTGTTGCCTGGAAAATGACCTCGGGCAAACCATATTTTGTCGAATCTGGAAAGAAAGCATTTAAACAAATTGAGATATAGCCTATAAAGCACAATACAGTTTTTTAAGCAAGCGACAATGTTTTATTGCAAAACTAAATCTAGAAAAAAAAATGATTTTGAATAGTCACTACTTACATAGTATTTTCACGGCACATACAAAATTATCCTATTTACCCCTTTTTCTTAAGAGGGTATGTAAAAGAATAAATTTTGTTCATTCATTTTGTTTAATAAAGCAGTTAAAACTCCTTTCAAGTCATTTTTTGTAAGTAAAGAAGAAATCTTTCCAAATGTGACCTAGTTGCACCCTTTTGTTCTTTGGAAGATATAGCATTTACTATTGTGACTGCTTTACACTTTTGATAATTGGCCACTAGGTGGCAGAATACATTTTAGGCCTAAAATGTATTGAAACAAGCAATGCATAGCGATTTAATAGCTGTGAGTGAAAATACAGCTGAATTAGAGGAATAATTAATAAAAGATTCATAAAAAAAATTAATAAAAAATTCATAAAAGAGTGAATCCCCCTGGCAAACAGAAATGAAAGGGTTTAACTTTTCTTTTCTCTAGTTCATCCAACACTACAAACACTTTAAATGTTATATTGCTGATAAACATTGAATTGGTGTAACTTTTGTTATATAAAGTGGCTTCACCTTGCACCTTGTGGTTGTGTTCTAGGATCTCTTTCCCACATGGCACCTCATATGTACCTCACCAAAACAATGCAGCGCTACGTGCACCAACCTACTTCCATCCATTGCAATGCTCTGAAGTGCAGCATACTCCACATTTCTGTAGTTCATTGGGCGGTCAATCTAAATAAATAGGCTACCAAACACATTGCATGGCAAAGTGCATAACAACACATACCTGTTTGAAAAATGCAGAACAAAGCTATAGTAGGCAAAAAAGCTCCCAGTTCTATCCATTCTGTATGTATATGACACATGAGCTATGCATATATAGAATGGATAGGCACGTTTTTACACCAATATTTATACACATGTAAAACTAAATAGACTTCTTTACCTGTCTTTGTGCTGTTATCCATATTGGGAGAGTTCCATTGTCCCACCATTCTGAAATACCCTGTGTTGGAAGATATGTTACCTTTTGTCCACTGCTAGCATTGAAAAACATGTTATGAATAACACCATGATTCTCAATATATCGTCCTGAAATAAAATTGACTCTGTGCTCTGCAGCCTGCCTCTTGTGTCTCTTTTCTTTTACAACTTTATTCCGCTTTGCCATGTGCAATAATAAGCATGTACTGACTGGGTATAGATTGTATGTAATACATACACATATCATACACAAGAACTTCAGTCCACAGACAGCTGACTCATCGAACAAAGGTTAAATCTGTTTACTCAGAAAGTACAGAGGTATCTATATTAAATCATCCTTTAACCCTTTAATACATAAAACAGAAACTTTGTTATCCAGGTTCATTGGTTGTATATGTAAAATGTTATTTATCATATAGCATTAATATGTTATAGGTTAATTTTAAATTATTCATTAGAATCTAACATCCAGAGATTACAGATGATAGCAAAGCATTGTATAGCAGGTCATAGGAACCACAATGTCTTCATTCAGATAAATCTCAGATTTTAATGCTAGGAATACTCCATGCAATTTTATATTAATGGTATTTATAATCAATATAACAATCAATTGAAATCAATGCTAGCAATCAAGTGTTCAATGTACTAACCACTTGTTCAATATTCAAATTGTATTAGAACATTTTCACCATTATAACTAAAAGAAATATCCATTGTAACACAATGGGCCTGATGTATTAAGGCTTTCCAAGACTGGAGAAGATAGACTATTATGGGAGAACCTGGGGGATCCCGCAAACCTGGAATGGATTTCCTATGAAAGATTTTCTTAGGAAAATCTATTTAGATCTATTTCAGATTTGCTAGATCACCCAGGTTCATTCTTAAATCTAATAATCTATTCAGTCTTAGAGACCTTTAATAAATCAGGGCCAATGTGTAGAAAAAGTGCAATACTTTAAACAAGCTCCAGTCAAGTAACTTTGCCTTATCCCAGATGATGCATGCAGGGGAAAACATTTTCTTGCTCTGCTCTATCCGACTGCAACATTCTAATGCTGTAGTTATTGATACCACTGTATTAGACTTTGATCTGTGACGAAATTAAAGCGTACCTAAACTCAGAATTTTCACTTTAGCATACACACAAAGCCTCCCGGGCGATCCTTCTGTGCATGACTGAGCATGTCCGGCATGAAGGAGCCATTTGGTGAAAAAATATTGTTGTACCCTGGTTGTTTTTACATCGTTAATAAAGTAGCGGTGGGTCAGAATCTTTAGAATAAATTTTAGGTTTTAATTTTGAATTCATGATTTCGATTGTAGACTTTAGAACTGAATCAATATTCAGTTTTTGAAAACGGTGATTTAGAAAAAATATAGAAAGGTCCAATATTCCTTAAAAAAGACATTTGATTCGTCTGCAATGTGTAGAGAATATCATCACAATTGCAAGATGTTACCTTCTTGTCTTCATATCTAAGTTACCTGATATCAGGCTTCTTTTATTGCTTGAAACCTCTTTATCTTGCCTGACCTTGTCCTTGTGTGTAACAGAATGATTCTTGTTTTATAACAGTATCATTATTATCTCTGAATGCCTTGCCTTCTATTTAACTTTTGAATAGGAAATTTCAGGCTGATATGTTTCAGCATGTGACCAGGGCTGTTTTTGGTGTAGGGCAAATGGGACAATTGCCCAGAGCTCCCATCTTCTCCAGGGGCCCAATTGACAGAATGGCAGTGGTGTATTAAACTGTAATGCTGTTTGTTAAACCTCCTAATTGATATTTTTACCCGGAGACCAATTTTATTTAAAACCATTTCTGATAGTGACTGATTTATTAAACAGCTCCAAGACTGGAGAAGATGGACTGTTATTGGAGAACCTGGGTGAATAAACAAATCTGGAATCTGGTCCAGGATTGAAAACATTTGCCATAAAATTGTAATAGATTTTAAGAAATACATTTCAGGTTTGCTGGATCACCCAAGTTCTAATATAATCAATCTTCTCTGGGCTTGGGAGTGTTTTAATAAATCAGAGCCATAGTGTGAATGAGGTCGAACAGCATTCAATGCATAAACAGAAAATAATTGGGCTGTTATGGATGCTTCAGTTAAAAAAAATACAAATGATTAGTGCTCTGTAGTCGTCTGATAAGACATCTATTAGATTTCTGATTACTCAAACAAAACATTATTAACGGTTTGTTTTTCTCCCCCCTAGAACACAGGTGGGGTTCACATTCATTTGTCAAACCCCTAGACATTAGTAATGGTTAGGTTTCACTATGTATGGAGTTAAGGTTTAAGACAACAGTGTGTATATATATATATATATATATATATATATATATAAATATTATAAATAAATGAAAAAATCACGTTCTTGGTTACCCAACACATTTCAGAACACACTTTTAATAAAGATACACTCGTATTTTAGTTGTTCCCATTTTCTTTATTTAGAGATTTAGAGAGAATGCATATATTACAGAATAGCGTTCCTTTCTCTGAAAGTTAAATATTTAATATACAAAGTAGTTTTTCCTAACTCCACCACCCAGAAACCCACAAAAGGTAATGTTTTTTAGGGAGAGGTGAATCTGTCATTTCCAACTATAGTTGAGACACACTGATACAATACCAAAAACACAGCAAAGGGAATCATTTCAAAATGAACCTGTCATGGAGAAAATCAAAGTTTTCTCTGGTTACCATTTTTGCTATTTAGAATCAAACACTGGTTTTTATTCAAGTTCTTTATTTGTCATGGTCACTTATACAAAAGACAAAATAAAAAGCTAATGTTGAGGCTTTCTTCAGTCTTCCAAGGACTCCCTCTAGCGGCAGCTTGGAGTGGCCTCTTAGCAGCATAGCAGGATGTGCACAAAAGTGCAGAGGAAAACATTGATTTCCTCAAGTAATTTACAAAGTTTTTTAGTTTTATTCTCCCATACAGCATGCTTATTCAGGATTTGCAATGCAAGTAAAGTTTCCTTTAAACGTCAATGTCTTTAACAGACATTCACCCTTAGGGTACCCTCAATCTTACAGTGTAGGGCATGTATGAAGATACACAAGCATAGTGTACAACACAAGCAAAGCCATGTCACGTACAGATTTCATCAAGCCAAAGAATAATGTACTCATAAATCACCTCTCCTGCTGGAGGGAGTTAGGAGGGGGGGCGGGGAGAAATCTAATCAGAACCAGCAGCATTTGTAATCAGTTTCCACTGGGAACATGATGTGAATGGGTGGTGTTTTTCTTGGGTAACAAAAGCTTTCCCTCAACTAAACAAACCAACTGAATGCCAGACATCCTAATTTTATTTAGTTTAACATTGCACGCAGATCAAAGCTGATCTTTACACAGACAGATCAGTGAGGATCTTTGGAAAGCACTTTTTATACACATCATGAAATCCAGACAACTCTTCATATTAAACAACAAGTGTACCTGTGTGCCATGCTAAAAAGGCACTAAACATGTAAGAGTTCCCTTTTTGTAAACTGAGGCAATTTAATGTCCATCGCAAGCCAGTGATATAAGGACAAGCAAAGGACTGGCAGTGCTTTCATAAGCGATATTAACATAGTGAAGGAAAAGGCACAGAAAGATTGATTATGAAAGAGTTAACCATCCGTGATTTCTGGCAATGGATGATGTTACAGACTGTTTACGGTCATTACACCAACACGATCAACAAATCAATGTCCAGCAAAAATGGGGGCCAGCCCCATAGCTTTATCGGCTTTAAAACCATATCAGGGACAGGCTGCTGAATTGACAGCCATAAACCGGAGATCCACTACTGTGTCCTGCACAGCCTTGTCCATGGTGTGTGCACAGTATCCGATATCTATAGGTTAACATCAGTCAGGATTATGTTGGCTGTTACATATATAAAACATGATAGTGCCCAAAGGAGGACAAACCAAACCCAGCCCTTTTGTTTAAAAGGGGACCTGTGCTTGTTAGAGAGTCCTGGTCCATACACAAGGGCAGAGTCTTTACGGCTGCAGGCCACAAGGAAAGCTGGGATAACATACTGGATACCATTGCCAGCATATGCACCTGTAACGCTAACCAGTATTTCAAGGTGGTTGGTACAGAATGCCACAATGATGGGGGGTACCAGTGTGATTAATGGAAAGACAATACGATCTACAAGCCATGGGTATGTCCCTCCTTCACGGTGAAAGAGTGTCTTCCAGTTATTGCGCAAAGTGACTGCAATGATGGGAAAGTTGGTGCTGATAGTAAATACGGGGAAAAGTCCTAGAAAGTAGCCAATCACTGGAGGCACGAAAGACCTACACCCGCTGAAGTTTAGAGTGTACATATCCATGAGTGCTCCGGAGGAGAAGCAGAAGATAGCCGTGAAGCAAAGCAGGCTATAAAATGAAAGAACCAGTATGTAGTCCAACAAGACGAGTCCGGTTATGTGTTTTTTCCTGGACACAGGTGTGATTAGAGAAGGCAGAGAATGCTGGCACATAAATGAATAAACACAAACGCCAAACAGGTTTCGGATCCCAGAGATATCTGCAACAGGAGGATGACCTTCACCTTGACCCTCGCCAATACGGACCAATGCGATCACAATCATGATGATGAACGCTATAGAATAAAAAAAAACAAATGACGTGGTTTAGGCCATGTTTTCAAAAAACATGTTACTTGCTGTCTCTCTTCAAGGTCATTCTGTGCCCTTGTAGTTACTCTCCCTACGAATTTCTATCTATCCTGCACATTCAGGGTGGTCAAGAGTTAAACTGATGTCTTTACGATTTATGACAGAACTCAGATGAGAACAAAGTGGCAGTAAAGCTGTGAAAACTCATTACTCGCTCCATAAATCATTTGGAGAAGGAGGCCCCTGACACTTCCACGAACTTTCTTTCCCACAGTGCTGCCAGGACAGAGCCCATCTTAGCGCTGGATGAGCACAGCGGGACCAGGTAAGTGGGATTTTAATATAGGCGAAAAAGTACGGGGTTATCGAAAGTAGCAAAATTTTTTGGGACGAAAAAGTAAGGGGTTAGCGGTTGGGAGGTTAAATGAAACTTTATTATGGTCACTGCTACCAAGATTCTCCTTTATTTGCACATTTGTTATAAACTCTGCATTGTTAGAAAGAACTAGGTCCAGCAGAGTATCGTTTCTAGTTGGGACTTCTATAAACTGTACCATAAAATTATCTTGTATTAATTTAACAAATTTCCTCGCTTTTGCTGTTCCTGTAGTGCCATTACTCCAGTCAATGTCAGGGTAGTTGAAATCTCCCATGATTAAAACACTTCCACTTTTTGCTGCTTTTTCTATTTGTGCTAGTAGTTGGTTTTCTATTTCTCCCTTATCACTGGAGGGGGGCTATAGCAGTCTCCAATACTTATAATATAATTGTGTCTTATTCAACCCCACATTCAAGTCCACCCATAATGCCTCAACCTCATCGCTTGTTCCATTCGCAATTTCGTCTTTCACATTCACTTTTAGATCACTTCTCACATACAGACAGACACCACCACCCTTTTGTTTGACTCTGTCTTTACGGAAGAGAGTATACCCAGGAATATTGACAGCCCAGTCATGTGAAGAACAAAGCCAGGATTCAACAATACCCACTAAGTCATAATTCTCCTTACTCATTAGGGCTTCCAACTCCCCTATCTTGTTTGCTAGACTTCTAGCATTGGTGAACAGGCTCTTTAAACCATTGCTGCTTTTACTATCATTGTTTGCAAAATCAGCAGTATATGGACATCACTGAAACACTTAGAAGGGCCAATATAACCTTTATTCTCTTCTAAGTGTTTCCTTTTTTCAAGTACAAGGAGAAGTTTTGACTGGATTTCCTTGTTATAAGGGAGGGGTGTGAAACAATTTTGCTTTTTGCTGACCCAGTGTGAACTTTTAACGTAGTTACTTTGCTCTTTTTATGTGAATCAGTATACTGATTGACATTTTTAATTTTCCTGTGCTAGAACTTTGTTTGGCTTACCTATACTCTCATAATCTTTATTTGGTCCTTTGTAATGATATACTATTGAGCTCAGGTATGAACTCGATTCCGCATTCATCCAGAAAGTGTGTATTGTTCTCTTCTCTCTTCTCTACTACATATTTGGTAATACTGGCTGGAATACATGCACTCTCCAGACTATAGCCACCTCCTGGACCCTCCTTCTTAGAAGTATTATTTCTTTTTACTTCTATATTTTTATGTATATGTTTGACCAATTATACATTTGTGGAGATAATGGTTGATGTACACAATTTCCCTTGGTTGATCACCTCACAGAATTGGAGATTTATCACTCCATCTGCTGGTTTTTATGGTTTGTGTTGAATATCTTGCTAAAAGTTCTTTATGTTGCTTTCTGTTTGCTATTTTATGGTTTCTCCTTCATTTTGGGTATTGTATTAAACTTTGAATAAGGAATTTTACATGGCACAGCACTGAGGTTAAAAGCAAAATAGTGAGTCTGTGTCCACAATGTGCATAGACTACATGCACAGGAGGGATTAGGGGTCTGACAGCACCATAAAGAGGACCTGCTACAATATTTTCAGTCCAGTACAGGTGATAGATGCATGTTAGAGCCTGTGTATATAAGATGTGTGATTTGAATCCAGATCACATAAAACCACAACAAATTGGAACACTTTGTATGGTGCTTACATTTAATATCTTTTAAATTCCTGAGGTCTCTGGATTGGTGGTGAAATGTACAGAAGAATTCCAGCAAACACAAAAGTTTGTCTTTGAATAAATAAGTTGGGATGGCTTGGAACCTATAGAACAGGATGTGATGTTATATGTCCACAACAGGGCCAAAAGAACAATAAAGATGGCAAATGGTGTAATTTCCCCTCTTCCTCTATCCCTTCAGTACCATGTTAAAGTGTTATCCTGGTGGTATATTTAAAACCTAACCAAGGGACATTAAAGCCAAGCTACTCACAGTCCAACTAGACTTGGGGACAAACCAACATTATAGTCCCGAATCAGCTAGCAGTAAGAGCAGAATACTTTCCTGTAGTTGTTCAGAGTCAATATTTTATTCCACTTTCTTCTTCTTTATTGAAGTTCTCCCAGTTTGGGTCTATGTCAGGAGGTTAAACAGAATTGGTAAAGTTCACCTTTCACTTTTTTCAATTTTGTTATGTTGCAGCTTGATGGAATTTTGTAAAATATTTTTTTCTCAATAATCTATATTCAGTACCCCATAATGACTAAGTGAAAAGTGAATTTTAGACGATTTAGTAAATTTACTAAAAACAAAAACTATCCATTTTACATTTGAAATCAGACCCTTTACTTAGTTTTTAGTTGAAGGATCTTTGGCAGCAATTACATGCCTCATGTCTTTTTGGGTATAATGTAAAACCTGGATTGGGGGATTTTCTGTCATTCTTGTTTGAAAATCCCCTCAAGCCTAGTCAGGTTGGATGGGGACTGTCAATGGACAGCCATTTTCAGGTCTCTCTAGAGATGTTCTATAAGGATCAAGTCAAAGCTCTGGCTGGGCTTCTCATCCTGGGACATTTACAGAGTTGTCTCTAAGCCACTTCTTTGTTTTTTCACTGTGTGCTTTAGGTCATTGTCATGCTGAAACGTGAACCTTCGGCCCTGTCTTAGGTTCTGAGCACTGTGGAACAGATTTTTTTTAGAGGATATCTCTGTACTTTGCTCCATTCGTCTTTCCCTTAACCCTGACCAATCTTCCAGTCCCTGCTGCTGAAAAACTGCCCATGTTAGACCCTGGGCAGCACCAGTATTCACCAGTTGTCCCCTAAATTAATGCTGTGGTTTTCACCTTTAGCAAGCCCCCACTCAGCCTCAGGGGACTGGTTGCGTCTCCCAGCACACGGTTGCCGCCAGGACTTCTGTGCACTAGGGATGGCGTCTGGGGAAGGACTGGCAGAGGACCAGGAGCCCACAGATTAGACAGTACAAAGTTCTGCAAGGCAAATCTAGAGTATAAAACCAAGGTCATATAACATTTACATATCTTAGGATCCTCTGTACAGATCTTCTTACTTTCTCCTGGCATTTATAGAGTTCTGATCTTTGTTTCAGCAGATTTGTAAAAGGGTGACATTAAAGTTTCTGTTACAGATAAGATGCCAGTCAAAATTTGCTGTATAGCAAAAGATGGTTAAAAACACATATTGACCCATTTACAGTCTGATTTATTATTTTTCAGTCTGATCACCCCTTCTTTACTCTACACTTTTTAAAATTTGTTTGCCAGATATTTTAAAGAGTAACTATATTTTTAAAGTGTCTCGGATCTTTGATCCATGCACCATTAAATCGATAAACAGATTATCTCATAAACTCTATTTACCTTTATGGACCAACTGACCACAACTTTTAGAAGTGACCCATTCACTTCCATTGTCATCATTTACACTACTTGTGGTGATAGCAGCAAAAGTGCCACTCAGGATGTTTGAAACAGCACTGATTCCCATTTTGCTCTATGGCGTTTGCCAATGTCATTTGGAGAATGCTATCTGTCCATCTCTAGAAAGGTGATCAGGCTGATCACCACTGTATAAATGTGCCTGCACTGGTTAAAATCCGATATCAGGTTAGATTACCAGTTTATTGATCAAATTCTCAATAGGCCTTGTACAGACTTCAGATGGATATCTGATTATTAGGGATGAGCGAGGGAGAGCATTAAGTTCGAACGGCCTACTGATTCACCGAGAGGGCAAGCTCTCGCCGAACAGGAGGATTTCCAGGGCTGCATCAAATCTACGATTCCCGGGCACTAGAGGTTATTTAACCTCTCGTGCCCTGTGGATTGCACACTCTTCTCAATAAATGCAGCCACAGCTGTAATCATTGAGAAGATACCAAGCACAGTAGAACCTCCTGACATTGTAATATAAATATCTCTTACAAATGATACCTTTGTATCTGTAACAAATGTATAATTTGTAAGAGATACTTATATTACAATGTCAAGAGGTTCTCCTTTGCCGGGCATCTTCTCAATGATTGCAGCTGTGGCTGCATTTATTGCGAACAGTGTGCAATCCACGGGGCACAAGAGGTTAATTAACATCTAGTGCCGGGGATCGCACACTGTTCTCAATGAATGCGGCCACGGCTGTGAATCCTCCCGTTATGATTTCCTCGATCTTCTGATTGTTTCGCGAAATTGGTTTGCCGAAATTTGCGGAACCATTGGAAGATCAAGGAAATTTTGACTATCACTGGAATAGGGTTGCTAATTTGATTAGATAGATCTATGCTTTTTTGTACCACTAAGTGGCTACTTTATCAGGTAAGGTGACTTATTATTTATAAGTAAATAATCACTGAATAATAAATAGGAAAATGTAACTAGGATTTGGCTACATGTGCTATACTGCAAGGCTTTAAGTCAATGAAAATGTCAATGTTACTTGCAAATGCCCCTGCAGCCTCAAGGTTGCGGTATTCAGTTTCTTTTTATGTGTGATGACTCAAGATATCAGTGATAGCCTGGGATTACCCTTCCTAGAGGTAACCCCAAGTGTTACTGGGGGTAGAAAAAAGTTGCTACAAGTGGTAACCCCGAGTCACACTCGGGGTATGTAAACCTATGGGGAGGTAATAGTAAATAGAGCCTTACCTGATCTGCCCGCGTCCTGCGCCGTCAAGTGCGGCGATCTCTGTCTTCTTCCTTCTTCCTGCTTCTGCATCCGATGAGTCACTGGGCAGCTCCCGGTGACGTTGGTGCGTGTACGTTGCTGGCAGGGCAGGAAATTCAAAATCCATTTGTATTGCATTCAATACAAAATAACTGTATTGAATACAATTCATTGGATTT
>NW_027317085.1:18391-30409 GCF_032062135.1 Pyxicephalus adspersus
GAAGCGCTACTATAAACATTATGATTTCTTTGACATTTCTGTCTAGAGTGGCAGTGGGTGACAATAACGAAGCAGAAGCATAAATGCGGGGAGTCAAGGGTAATGGTGCATGCTTCCGTCTAAGCACGTGGTGGCAATCTACCTTGTGAAGGTGTGTTTGGCAACCCCTCTTCGGCCTGCTGGTGCGTAGACTGTTGCAGAGCATGCTGGAAAGTCTATGAGCAGGGGTGCGGGCTGAGGGCGTTCGACACAGGGTCCCCTCCACCTTTGGCACTGTCTGTATTTGTCTGTCGTTTGCAACCCTTATTTAATGTACAGTGCTGCGTAATATGTTGGTGCTATATAAATCCTGTTTAATAACCTTCCTAGTGGTAATCCTGAGTGTGACTCGGGGTACAAAAAAAGTTGCAGAAAGCGGTAACCCTGAGTCACAAGCAGGGTACAGGGATACAGCGCTTACCTGATCCAGCTGTGTCCTGCGTGTACGTTGCTGGTGGGGTGGGGCAGGAAATTCAAAATCGATTTGTATTGTATTCAATTCAAAATAACTGTATTGAATACAATACATTGGATTTATATGTATAAAAGCAGTACATTGTTTTCAAGAACATTTTTTTACAGTATAATAAAATAGTATGAGTATAATATATATATATATATTTTAAATAAAAAAAAAATATATTTTTTTTATTTATTTAATTTATTATTTTTGCATGATTTTGTGTTTCAAACTTTATAATACTCATACTATTAAATTATACTGTAAAATAAATTTTCATGAAAAATAATGTACCACTTTTAGACATATAAAACCGGAAAGAAATGAACCGCTAGGGAGGTTAATAATAATAATAATAATAATANTATATAGTTTGCGGTTGCTTTGGTAATAAAATAAAAGATGTAGAAAAGATGAAGTGGATTTTACAAAGCAATATTGATCTAAAACACAAAAGCAAATTCACCAAGGAATGGTTAAAAAAAAAAAAAAAAAAAAAGAAAACTGGGGTTCCATACTGGTCCAGTCTGATTTGTAAATCCAGAAATATCCTAATTTATTAATATAATATTTTTACTTCTTCACATAAGTATATATATATATATACTATAAATAATATACATAAAAATCAATCAAAATTTTGTAGACTTGTTTGCCTTTACGCCTGTCAAAACTTTACATTGTTCCAACATGCAAATACCTAAACTGATTCTTCCTGATCAAAATGACTTTGAATACATTGTTCTGCTGTCCAAGTATCCAGGCATAATTTTTCCTTGAATACATTCGTATACATTGTTACCACACTTTAACACGTCATATTATATTGATCTTTAGAAAAGTCAGATTCTACCTCTCCTCTTCCTGTGTCACTGTCTGTATCTGTCTGGTATTTGCAACCCCTATTTGACAAGAAAACTGGGGTTCCATACTGGTCCAGTCTGATTTGTAAATCCAGAAATATCCTAATTTATTAATATAATATTTTTACTTCTTCACATAGGTATATATATGTACTATAAATATTATACATAAAAATCAATCAAAATTGTGTAGACTTGTTTGCCTTTACGCCTGTCAAAACTTTACATTGTTCCAACATGCAAATACCTAAACCGATTCTTCCTGATCAAAATGACTTTCAATACATTGTTCTGCTGTCCAAGTATCCAGGCATAATTTTTCCTTGAATACATTCGTATACATTATTACCACACTTTAACATGTCATATTATATTGATCTTTAGAAAAGTCAGATTCTACCTCTCCTCTTCCTGTGTCACTGTCTGTATCTGTCTGGAATTTGCAACCCCTATTTAATGTACAGTAATAATATCCTGGTGCATATAAATATTGTTTATTAACAATAATAATATTAATAATTGTATTGTCAGCAGCGGCCACCCTGTGAGAGTTATAAAGAGATGTGTCCTCTATGCCAAGCTAAGATGAATCAGGCTTGTATGTACAGTGGACTATCAGGGTGCAGAAAATACTTTTACTGCTGGCCAATGTCCACCACCTCTAGGGTTGCCATCCTATGCTTCATAAAAAAATAGGATAAGGGAAGTTTGCAAATGATAAAAACCTTCAATTAAAAAAGAAATAATAAGATAAAAAATAAAAATCATAACTCACAACCCTGCCAATGCCCCAGTCATGACCTCCATGCCACCCTCTGCAGCTGGTCCTTTTCCTAGTTGAACACCACTCATTATTAATTTAACTGCATTCTGTAAGACTATCAGGACACACTGGCTGGGCTTACACAGGAGAATCTTTTGGTGAGAAGAATGGAGGTTTCATTGATGGAGTGATGTGAATTCCTAAACTGGAGCTGACCTTTATAAGTATGACAGTTCCATCTGGGAAGTAGGAAAGTTCAGTGATTTGCCCTTTAAAGTTTTAAGACTCCCTTTGCGGGTTTATTTGGAATAAACTGAAAAGTCACAAAATTGAAAAAAAGGACATGTGTGTGTAAAAAAACACATAGTACATGTTCATTCACGATACTCATCACAAAACAAAGGAGAACAAATTACAGTGAAACATATGGAAAAAAAACTGAAAGTTAATAAGTAGTCCTAGTTACCCCTTTAATGGAAAAATCATAATCATATATATATAATTTTATACATGCATATGTGGTTTTATGTATTTGAAAAACTTGTTTCTATTTTATGAGAAACTGATGGGGAATCTGTCTTTAGGACCATGACATGAGGAATAAATAAGCAACAGCTTTGAAGAGCTCCAGAACCCCAACCGAAGATGCACCAATACCATCATGGTGCCTGAATAAGGAACTATTGATGCCTCAATAAAGCCCAAAAAGAATAAGCATCCAATAACGTACTGAAAGTTCAATTCATCTAAGGAAGCATACAGGTATTTGATTGCAAAGGAAAGTAAGGCAAACACCCAAAAAATTTTCAAATATATTAATAGCAAAAATTTCTGATCTGAGCATGTAGGCCCCTTAAAGGATGTCGCTAGGTTGGTAACTGGGGATAAAGACAAGGCAGATTTACTAAACACTTTTTTTAGCTCTGTGTATACGAAGGAAAATGGCAGAGCTCAAGTCCAAATTCATAATTGCAATGTCACTGCCTAAATGAGTCACAATGGCTCAGAATTGATATGATTGAGAAACAGCTGGGAAAAATTAAGGTTCACAAAGCACCAGGACATGATGGATTACATCCACGCATCCTCAAAGAGCTGAGCTCAGTTATTTCAAAGCCATTATTTCAAACTTTTAGAAACTCTTTAGTCACTGGCAAGGTACCGATGGATTGGCGTAAGGCCAGTGTGGTTCCTATCTTCAAAAAGGGAGCAAAGTCATTTCTAGGTAACTACAGACCCATTAGTTTAATGTCCATAGTTGGAAAGGTCCTAGAGAGTTTGATAAAGAGCCACATAGAGGAGTTTCTGCTAGAAAATAATAATATAAGTGATAGTCAGCATGGCTTCAAGAAAGACCGAAGTTGTCAAACAAATTTACTCTCTTTTTATGAGGAAGTAAGTAAATGTATTGTTTGATTGGGCAGCCAAATGGCAAATGACATTTAATATAGATAAATGTAAAGTTATGCACTTGGGAGCTAACAACATGCATGCTTCGTACTGTGTAGGGGGAATACATTTGGGGGAGTCAGAAATGGAAAAGGATTTGGAAGATTGTAGTGTGATGAGATGTTCTGGTAGCTGGAGGCACAGATTGTGGTATCACGTAATTCTTTCCCAACAACATCTGTTAGATAGATAAAAAGTAAGGAATTTAAGATGATGGAAACAAAGGCAAATTAATATGAATGAAAAAGATTGAACAACATTGACGTTATGGCATAATTGTCCTTCAGAAAGTAAATAAGAAAAGTGAGTAAAGAATTGAGTAAATAAGGAGGAGGAGAGTAGTATGATGAAGGACATAAGGGGTTAAGTTCTTCACCATAACTCCCAACTGCCCCTGATATGGGGACGCTCCTCTTTCCTTCTCAGTTGTTCCCCTTTTTGGTGGATATAAACACCTCTATAAAAAAGGTAACATTTCATGAATAAAAGGAGTTTTAAAAAATATTTTATCCATCCTCCAAGTTATTTCATTTGGAATTTTAAAATTTTATAAAGGAAAAAGCAAGTTTAACTAATCATTTTTGTACATTAATTTTTATGTTCTGCAAAATAGGGTGTTGCAGTTGTGCAGTTGTGGTCATTTGCCTACATACCTTAATTTAAAAATGTCTTTGTCTTAAAAGTTGGAAGTTATACCTAATTTGGCATCAGTGTAACAACTTTTCCTATTGGCTATAGACAAAAAAACTGAAAATAATGGGGAATCCAAAATTTTAAAGAACAGGGCAAGCTCTTCAAGAGTGAATTTCCCCTCACTTTGTAAAGATCTGTTCTTACTTTATGCTTTGACCCCATTTCAGGGAAATTTTCATAGATAATGTAGCGATAGATATGTATTTATGCATTGTTGTGGCATTATGGATTGGCTGCTTCGTCCATAGTTTCAGCATACTCTTCACTAGTTTACCAAAATAGGGATTGTAACAATTTTCCCTATGCCAAAAAGCTCTCAAAGACTGGAGAAGATAAGACTTTGATGGTAGAACTGAGTAAGCCAGAAAACTTAGAATACTACAGTTTTATTTTCAGTTTATAATAAGGTCAGCAAGATAAGCAGACTCCCCACTATGTTAACTGCAATACGATTCATGTGATATATACATTAACATATTAGGAGTCTACCCTGCTATATAAAGAATGAACCCCATGATAATTAAAAGTTGGAGCAGTGATTTGGAGTTATTTTTAAAACAAAGAAAAATCTAGTTACAGTACAGACAGAAATAAAAATGATTTTCTTTAGTGGCGTGGGGATGTTTAAAACCCCAATCTCATCAAGGAGACCCACATAGCAGTAATAACACAAGAGTTTCTGTCCTTCCCAGACTTATAAATGATTTCTCATTTTAGACTGTTCACGTGCTCCCATCTTCATATTCCTGTTAGGAGTTCCAATTTTTAAGGCATTGCAATTTAAAGTTTTTTAAATTGTTAATTATACATAACATACCCATGGCATTGCTGTTGAGCAGGAATACCCCATGAGCAGAACCATCTTTTTTAAAACCCAGATAAAACATTTTTAACCTGGTTGAGATTGTAATCTTGATATTGTAATGCTGGTGATTCTTGTACCATTTTGTGTTTTGTCGGCGATTTAATTGGGTCTGCTTTAGGTTTAGGGTGTGAAGCGTACACTTGGTGCTGAAAAGTTGTTGAAGCTGTCTTAATGTGTTCACAAAACCACACATTTACCCAACTTTCTATAGTTTAAACAAAAGTTAGGCATGTAGTTTACATCTGAAAAAAATACTACATTGACAGGCAGTCTGAAAGTTTCCTTTAGGATGATTATATATTTAATATTGTTATTTATACATATGGCCAATAGCAGTTCCTAACTTTATGCTCATTCCTTTTTTTGACAAAGGATTGCCTATTAGTCTAGAGCTAAATAAAGCAATTTCGCCCCATAGACTGTAGAGGTGTTTGTGAACGTTAAACAAAAATTTTGAAACTGTTTTCAAACTCATCACAAGCGAATTCATTCATTTCTAGGCTCCAGCATTGGATTGGGAGGAGGAGAAAAACAGATCTTATATAAAATGATCATAAAGTCATTGGGAGTTCCTTTTCTTGTATTTATTACTTACAAAACTTTCCCATTGCACTTCCTGCTGACACTGAAGCTGAAGGATTCCTGGGTGAATTGGGCATCATACTGGACAGGGTCTGCTTTTTCATTGACCCTTGATGTTTCTATAGGACCCTCATATCTCTTTTGGTTTGTATCTTTCATCTGTACATTGTATAAAAAATATATAAAATACATACTGTCCAAAGTATGTAAATAAAATATATGCTGTCTAAATCATTAGGAATATATAAGGTGTCCATGCCATTTTCTCTGTAAGCATGTGCTGCTTAGTTAGTCAAGAGACACATGTGATGGTCACTGCAAGAAAGCAAATAAGAGCAGAATTTTACATGGAGATCCTGCATGCAGAATAGGCTTATACATCAATCTGAATATTCAGCCAAAATTAAAATACTTACATAATGCTGGGAGTGAGGAACTAATTCAAATAACACACCCATAAAATTTAAATGAAGACAAAGTCTTGATTATACAATACTGTTGTGTATTCATGAGATGGCAGACAGTGTGCCCCCTAATTGGCTTTGGTTTTATGTATGGAGTGCAAACAAACACATGGGCCCCCTCCTCCCTGCCAATTGAAATTGCTGTATCCATGAAAAATGATCATTCGAATATAACAATTTAGAAATGATGGCTGTACAGATGGGCTGTTTAGCTTTGTGCTGAGGAGCCCATTCTGTGAAATGAGATGGGGGAAGATGAGCATGATGGTGCTTCTTTAGCATAGCAATAAAAGTCCTTAGCAGATGGTCATTAGAAGTTCAACACTGTGGATCACTACAGTCTGAACATTGTTGGGGGGGCACCTGTATTCACTACCCAGGAGGAACCCTTTTTATCCTTGAGCAACCCTTAAAATAATTTTTACATCTCCGGGAACCCTTGGTAATATCAATTTATTGGGGGTAGTGGGGAAAAAAGTATTTTAGATTGGTAGCCATTGGAAAACCCTTACAGTGTTCCATGAACCCTTAGCAATTTCTGGAAGAACCTTGGGTTTCACATAATGGTTGAGAATGACTGCTCTGGATGATCATTTAATCACAAATGATCTAGAGCATGTGAAGACCCTTAATAGGTGAAAAGCTACTGGAACATTCTTGGGGAATGCAGAGCTTAGACCAAGTTGTGGGCCAAACTTGAAGTTTACTAAAAAATTGAGGAAGTTTTTCTTTCTCATTAGATATAAAACCTTTTCCTATGAAAACAAAGAGGTTTTGCTTAACATTCAATCTGGAACAAGCCTATAATAGTAAAATAGCACCGCTACTACAATTCCCTGTGTCTATTAAACAGTCCAATGCGGGGCCACCCATAGGCAGAGAGACCGCAGGACTATAGACGCGGGTGATGCCATAAATTTTAGTAGAGGCGCTATTTCAATGCAGCGGCAGGCCAGCCACAATTCATATTTAGAATTTTTTTGGGTCCTGGGTTCTGGTCCATGAAGATATGATGTTGGGCTGAGTATCATAGCATTATGTGGAAGAAGGAAAGAATATCCCACAACCATCTTGATTTCTGGAGGACTACCTAAGTCTTTAAACAAAATTTTTGAGCCCCTTAGGACTGCCAGATGTTCCTCCTGCAGGAACTGGAGCATGCATTCTGCCTGAGTTAAGGTCTAGAGGTCTGAAGATGAAGTCACTCTTCAGTCACTCTTCAGTTTAAGTCACTGAAGATGAGTTTAAGTGGAAATGGAAGGTTATTTTACACTATTTGGGACATTCCCCAAATTACCTACTCTTAAAAGGTTAAAAATGTAAAATTATAGTTACCTAGCTGGCTGTGACACTGTCCTTTCAAAAAGATTCCTGTGGAACACAGCATAGATAAGCTGTTATAAGAAGTCAGACTTTGCAATGTAGAATATATACAATCTTTTCCTAATACTTGCTGGAGATCATATAAAAAGGAAGATAATTATTCACCTTTGGCGGATCTGTCCACTCATTTAAAGTTATTGGCAAACCTCCAAACAGCAAATCAAATCTCCTGTCAACATGTTTCTGTGTTCACCAATTACAATAAATGACAGGTACTCCCAGATCATTAAAATATAAAGTTCTTGGTACATCACTAATATTTCTGACTCATAATCCATAGTTTTATTTATGGACTCCAATGGCTGATTTTTTTTTTCTCTATGCAGTGTCAGTCCTCTCTATGCAGCGTCAGTCCTCTCTATGCAGTGTCAGTCCCCTCTATGCAGTGTCAGTCCACTCTATGCAGTGTCAGTCCACTCTATGCATTGTCAGTCCTCTCTATGCATTGTCAGTCCTCTCTATGCAGCGTCAGTCCTCTCTATGCAGCGTCAGTCCCCTCTATGCAGTGTCAGTCCCCTCTATGCAGTGTCAGTCCACTCTATGCAGTGTCAGTCCACTCTATGCAGTGTCAGTCCTCTCTATGCAGCGTCAGTCCTCTCTATGCAGCGTCAGTCCACTCTATGCAGCGTCAGTCCCCTCTATGCAGTGTCAGTCCCCTCTATGCAGTGTCAGTCCCCTCTATGCAGTGTCAGTCCTCTTTATCCAGAGACAATCCTCTCTATACACAAATGTGATAAATTATATTACTTCTGCTACAAAAGTCAATCACCGGGATAATACCAGTTTTTGACCATAGACAGGCTTTACCAATATCAAGCACCCAGCCTAATACAGTGCAATTTGTAAAAGGAAGTTTATTGATAAAGAGGCACATACACCTGCTTAAGTCAGCAAGATCTTTCAATTCACCTTAAAGCAGACTTTGTACAAGAAGGCAAAGTCCACATATTACAACAAACTTCTCTCCATATCAGATTGATGCATTAATGTTGTTCAAACAGAATAACAAATGAATATTGGTTCAGTTAAGTTATAAAATAATACCTATCCTTGCTTTATGCACTGAAGAAAACATCTTTCTGGAGAGATCCTCAAAATGTTGCATGAAGACATTGCGGTAGCATCTTCTTGTGAGCTGGTGGGGGGGATGTAATTAGAGCAAGGTCTACTGTAAAGTTAATCCAAATCCAAATAACTATGGTAATTGAGTCTCAGTATAAATTCTTTAGCTTTCATTAAAATAATACTTAATGAGTTTGTCATTGTTCCAATTGTGGTTCTGCAACATTACCTCCTTACTCTCTCCCTGGAGGAGACTACTAGTGGCTGTAAAATCACACATTGTACGGGCTGGTCTATCACTTGCACTTTTTTTCCACTATCCGCTCTATTTAAAACAGGGAATCTGATATTCCCTCAAACATTAACTGGTAGAAATCTTCCAGGTCCACAAGTTTCAATGACAGAAATTGATTCCCACCAGGGAATGTGTGCGGGAATGTCAGAATCCCTGTTTCATTTAGCCCTATGTGTACATTGTGCTATATGTATTAACATGAATGCTCTGGTGATATCATACCTCAAATGTATCTACCACTCATTCAGATGTATCAGATGTACCATTCAGCATTTGGGTTATGCCTATACATCAGTCCAGGGCTCTCCAACTGATGGCCTTTAAACCACGTGGACCCAACTTGTGGACTCTACAAGCTACCTGCAGAAAACTACAGGACTGGGTCGGGTACAACACCAGGCACCTTGCACAAAGAGACCAGGAATAACAGTGACTGGGTTGTATTGTCAGAAACTGCAAATTGTTATACTAAAGTACTACACTGTACATTAAATAGGGGTTGCAAATACCAGACAGATACAGACAGTGACACAGGAAGAGGAGAGGTAGAATCTGACTTTTCTAAAGATCAATATAATATGACGTTTTAAAGTGTGATAACAATGTATACGAATGTATTTAAGGAAAAATTATGCCTGGATACTTGGACAGCAGAACAATGTATTAAAAGTCACTTTGATCAGGAAGAATCAGTTTAGGTATTTGCATGTTGGAACAATGTATAGTTTTGACAGGCGAAAAGGCAAACAAGTCTACACAATTTTGATTGATTTTTATGTATAATATTTATAGGCATGTGAAGAAGTAAAAATATTATAATAATAAATTAGGATATTTCTGGATTTACAAATCAGACTGGACCAGTATGGAACCCCAGTTTTCTTGTCTTTTTTTTTTTCTTTTTTAACCATTGCTTGGTGAATTTGCTTTTCTGCTTTGGATCATTATTGCTTTGTAAAATCCACTCATATCATCTAATATATTTTGATATATTGTATTGGGCAGAATTCATAAATAAATTGATGGCTTTAGGTTGGCCAAGCCCCAAAATACCAAAGCGACCGCAAACTATACAGTTTTCATAAATATGATTCATTTGGTGTGGGGTTCTTCTTAACTCCTGTCTTTAGTTTGTGCTCAGTATATCTAAATATGGGCAAACATTTGATTCCTTATTCCACAGCACATGTTTCCAGATTATTATTGTTATTATTATTAAACAAGATTTGTATAGCACCAACATATTACGCAGCGCTGTACATTAAATAAGGGTTAGAAATGACAGAAGAATACAGACAGTGGCAAAGAAGGAGAGGACCCTGTGACAAACATCACCCACTGCCACTCCAGACAGAAATGTCACAGAAATCACAATGTTTATAGTAGCGCTTCGGGTTTGCAAGTTACACTTTTTCTAGTTAGAGCATTCAGAGAATCAGCTTACTTTTTATAGGGATTTGTAAGTAAAAACATACAAGACCAGTGCATAAACAAATACAGAAAAATATAGACTAATCAAAGCACAATAATAGAACTAGACAAGAACTATAGCCGACCTATAACAGAACTATAGCCGACCTATAACAGAACTTATAACAGAACTTATAACAGAACCTATAGCAACAGCATAAAATAAAAGGAGAAAACGGTGAAATAATACTTAAGAAGAATTGGTTTGCCTTGGTCCAGGTTGCTGTTTAAAGTCCACGTGATTAGCCAGAGTCGTTGGGGCTCCCTTCAGCGACTCAACGTGTCAGTTGTCCTTAGCAATATGACGATGTTAAATGGGAGCTAACTCTTGTGGGCTGACATGGCTTTTTCTATGTTTGCCACAGAGGTGGGAATATTATGACCATCCAATGGTAGCAGGGTGGGGGGCAGTCTGAGGGGCTGTGCCCACATGGGTTATGATGCTCTGTAGACACGTCCCAAAATGCCCTTATTATAGCCATTATTAATAACTTCCTAAGTACAGGTTTTATGAACTGCCAAGCTCCAGATTATTCATCCACACAAAATACGAAGTTCACAGAGTCTAAACGAGATATGTCTAAGGCTTTTAGTTCACCAGGACATGCTGGTATGGTTTCCTGACGCCTAGGAGATTAGTTCTTGGTCTCCAAATGCTCCCCATAACAATCCAGCTACAAATCTGTCATCTATTACTTTATACAGAATGGTATATTGGAAATATAAGAGTTTAGGAATAAATGTGTTTCATAATACATATCAGGGATGCTCAGTTTGGGACTGACTGAGGTTTCTGACACCTTGGGAGACAAGGTTCCAACTCTTACAAAGCTGAAGACACACTGTCTATCAACATTAATTAACAGCAAGCTACTACAAGCAAGATCCATTTTGTTATTTAAAGACCCTTTTGTTATCCTTAAGGATAGATTTGATTAGCACAAGGAACTTACAGGAGGATCCTTTGTTCATTTTAAGAATAGATTCAATTTGCACAGAGATCTTACGCAGGAAGAGACTCTTTTGCTAACTTTAAGGGGAAATCCAGACCTAATCATTTCCACAGTATCACACACTAAATATTTTCCACAATATCACAGACCCTGCCCTGAAGAGCTTACAATATAAAAGGTGGGGGAAGTAACACACAAGAGGAGGGGAGATATTTAGAGGTAGAAAGCAGTGACGGTTTCAAAAGACAGATGACAGACAGATGACCTGGTCCAGGCCTATATGCTCCATTGCAAACTGTAGTCTTGCTCTAATGCTCTTTTTGAGAAGCAGAGGCTTTTACATGGCACATCTCCCATGCAATGAAATCTGATGTATTCTGTAATTGGCAGTACAGTGGCTTAGAGGTTAGCATGGTTTTTGTCTGGGCACTCTGATTTCCTCCCACATTACAAAAAACATGCAGTTAGGTTAGTTGGCTTCTCACTAATTTTACCTTAGACTGTATTGAAGAGATTAAATTGTGAGCCACTTTGAGGGACAGGTAATGACATGGCTATGGACTTTATTTGTATTTTCATTGGTCCTGTTGGTCTAATATGCGCTGCATAGATATCCTACAATTGTCTATTCTTGTGATATCCTCTATGTGCTATTGGGTTCCATGTTTTCAAAAAGA
>NW_027317086.1:0-30340 GCF_032062135.1 Pyxicephalus adspersus
TTTGAACTTCAAGCTCACAAAGACTGAAGAAGATACACTTTCATTAGCAAAGCAGGGTGATCTAACTAACCTGGAATGGATCTGATCCAAGCCTTGGAGATCTTTAATAAATCAGGCCCAATGTGTACACGTCTGAAAGAATTAAGTTGCTGCCATGTGACTTGCTGATTAGATAATTGCTTTAACAAGCAGATGTATCTAATAAAGTGTGTATGTAATAAATAAGGCTGGTGTGTGAGTGTCTACAGTATACAAATTTATCTATATATATATATATATATATATATATATATATATGTGTGTGTGTGTGTAAATGTAAATTGAAATATTGTTGCCCATACAATTTTTCTTTGTCCCTTTAAAGCTATAAATCTTTCAGAGGTAAAGTATTCTATGTCTTATGCGTTGTCATTATACCTTGTAATAAGATGGAAAGGTGATAAACTATCACAGCTTTTACTTTGGGATTGTGCTAACAAACCCCTCATGAGTAAACTTCGGCATTTCTGCTTCATTAGCCCAGCTGGAACCTTGCATCTGCAGTTTTCTAGAAAGGAACAAATATTTGCACTGTGAGATACATGGTCTTACGAATTTACCAGACAAGTTATTTTAGTTCAAATAAAAGTGTTGGTTTAAGAAGACTATCATGGTTTTAAAGTTTTTAGCTGGGCTGTGAAATGAAAAGACTCTGCTTTTAAAGTATAAAAAAAAAATAAAATGTGTTAATTGTCAGGATTAGTGATAGTTGCAGCCGCAGTAGTAATTATCTAAATCTGTGAAGATACCTCGTTATTAATATTTTGCTTTCTTTATTTTCAGTGAACTAGGTCCATTCTATTGTTGAATTACATTACTTGAAATACTGAAAACCCACAATCATGAACATCATCTGTACCATTTAATTTGGTATATAAAATGGATTGCAGACTAATGGGAAGAAGACTTATAGTTTGGAATATTGTGAATTACCTGAATGTTGAATTGGATTAAACTAGAAAAAAATTACCTGTTTGGGTAGATTCTGGCATGACTATGAAGTACAATTTACCCAATATTTCAAAATCTGCCACTCCAGAAAAAAACCCAGTTTATTAAATAAGATGTATGGGGTGCCTAAAACGTTGATTGTGATCCACTGGTTGATCTCAAAGGCAATCAAATGGTCAATCGCGTATTGACCTGCCTTACGCCTCCCTGCTGTATGTCTATAGGGATGCTGGGGATGTCTTTCAGTGTGTGAAAAGGAGTGTGTAACAGTGGGGAGTGAGAAGGGAGGCAGAGAGGGCGGGAGGGCGGTCTGAGGTGAGCAGTGCTGGGCAGCTAAGTCAGTTCAGGCTTCAATTACCAAGATTACCTTTGTACAGATTAGCAGTTCTTTTTCTTGTGCAGCACGTCATTCTCCTATGACAGGTGAACTGTAGCTTTCCTGTCACTACAGTCTTGTAGTGCAATGTCTGTGCAATGTTTTGCCATTCAATGTCCCATTAGCTTCAGTCACTTCTGTGTAGTATACTCGGTATATATATAAATGATTATATGTTTAGCATTTTTATTGTTGGTAGATCATTTTGACTTGGTCATTTTAAAAGTAGCTTGCAAGCCAAAAAAGTGTGGGCACCCCTGCAAGATGTCTTTCTTTGGATTGAAAAATATAATTTCAAATTAGGTAACTAATACTGGTAACACAGATACATTTTTATAAACACTTCAATAGGACACATTTAGCAAATTATGAGTTTAGATCTGAAGGCTTCACTTCTCAATACAGAATATTTCTTGTTCTCTTCCTGACACAGTGACCTCACTACTAGAATTCCAAAGAAACATATAAACATTTCAGATGATTTACCAGAGTAGTGGACTGATTCTTTAAATGGCATGCTTCTTCATGGGTCCTAATCTCAACTGTACATTTTTTATATACTTCTTTTCTAAGACCTCCAAATAAAATATAGGAACAGAGTGAAAATTAGTATGTTGTAGAGAAGTGTTAGATGCAGTTTTTTGAAACATATCACCTATGTATGAAAGAAAAAATAATATATGCTTCTTCTCTAAAACACCAAAAACCTCAACTATAAATTACAATATAGTAACACCAAAGAAAATTCCACATATTTTGTGACTGCACCTGTTGGTTCTGATTTAACAGTTTCCAACCATTTTTCATCTTTTCATCATTTTTGTATCAGGATATTTCATGATATTTAGATAGCTTAGATATGGCATGAGTGTATTAAACCCAATAGATTCAGTATAGTTTCAGTTTCATTTTACAGATTTTTATGAAGATAATTAACACTAAGAAACACTTTCCTAATTAAAGAATGAAGTAGAAGACTACTACTTCCTATCATGAAAAAAGAGGGAAAAAAGCATAGAGGAAAATGTTCAATAAATGTTAATAATGGTCTATTCATATTTAGTATTTTTCAAATCTCTCGTGCATGAAAGTATCATAACTTGCTACTAATAATGCGCAAGTAATTTCTTCTATATAGAATCTTCCCAAGAGTTTAATTGTTCATATTTGCCAACGAATGATTCAGCCATCTCCAAGGAGAGATATCGCTCCAGATTACTTCATTAATATGCTCTCTGCTACAGTTGATATAGAAAAAAGTCAACGTTCAATGTTTGCAATTAGAGCAAGTCACAGTAAATAAGTCTACAGGCTTGTAAATGCAAAAAAAAAAAAAAGTGTAAAAGACAATAGCGCTTTATCAAGTTGTCCCGAAATACTTCAATGTACATCTGCAATACACACTGTGTATCAAATACTATTAAGATAGAAAGAAGTAAAATAAAGAATACAGGAATTGACTTGATAGTCTGCAGTTGTTTACTTTAGCACATTATTTACTGATGGGTATATTATTTGTTTGGAAAATAGTTTTGTGTGGTAAGTTCACAATAGCTGCAAATGGCAGGAGTGTGCACACATACCTGCAACAACCTCCCAAACGTTACTCTCATGACTAAAATCGAGACTCCTTACACATCTGGGAAGTGTCAGAGATTGCAAATGAGCCCTGTACCTATACATACATATTGGCCCATCACTATGGTGGAAAGACTTACCGGCCAAAAAGAATGTGCAACAGGCAGACTTTAATACTATCAGTAAGTGCCTGTTAAGTTTGTATTAAAAAATGGGATAAAAAACAAAACAAAAAGATTATGCTTTTCCTCTTTTGTATTTTGTTTTGCCCACAGCCCTAGGTGAGGGAAACATTACTATACTTCCAAGTAGACCAAAGGTGTATTCAGCATTCCTCAGGATCTTTTTAGAAGGGTAGTTTGTTTGTGAAATCACCCCCAGCACAAATGTTTAGGTATGTTTTCTAAGAAACTTTATCCCCTCTCATATTTTTTTTTTTGTTTTTTTGGTGCAGTGCTTTAGCAAAGGGAACAAGTTCTCAGTAATTAGATAGATCTGGTTTGTAGTGCTAACTACAAATATTTGCAGAACAGATATTCAAATACAAATGTGGTCAAATCTCATGAAAACACATTTTTAAGGCTAGATGTAGGAATAATGTTGAAATATGAGATTGTTTTTTTATAAGTTAAATTTACATTTATGATAATGACACAATGTCAGACTGGGAATAAAAAGGATAGTACTCTGAGCTAATAAGGCTGTGTTGCAGTTTCTTTATGCACTTGTTGCTTTAAAGGTTAATAGAATTTGGCTTGCACTGCATGTCCAAAGTGCTTCAAACAAAAAAATGAAATGTGAAGCATTATCAATTCTTTGGTAGGTAAAGCAGTTCAATATATGTCATTCAATATTCTGTTTAGTTAATTTTCCTGTAATTCTAAATTAAAATACCAAACTGTATGGAAATTACCTCACTAAGTTAGCTGGAAACAATATAATCAATGCGACATATTTCCTTCTTCAATGTAAACCTGTTCTTTGTACAAACACTTTGAAGTTTTAATACTTGTATATTAAAAAAAAACTTTGTTTTACCATCCATCCTAAAGATTTTTAGAGAAGTTTTCGGTAACAGTCAATCTATGGTTCTTGTTATAACGTAGCAGATGGTGACTTGTTAGTAAGAGCAGCAGGACCTACCTTGTTTGATGCATGGAACAATGTGAAATACATTCTCGGTGGAAATTTTGACTTTAGGAAGCACTGTGACTTTTATTGTGAGTCTTCTGAATTTTCTGTATTGAACCTAGCGACAGGTGGGATAGTACTCGATTTATCCTTCTCTGCTGCATATCCGACAATTTGTTTTAGATATTTTTCTTTAAGGAACCACAGCAAGACCTTAGCATGGAAAGTTGTTGGTGAAAAAAATCACTGATCTCTACAAAACCTCTATTTTGCTCAATGTATAATAATATAAAATAACCACATACTTTAATATTTATGGATGTTGATGTTAGTACTTGTCTCACAAATCGAATAGGGGAATAGTAATATAACATATAGTGTGCATGTTACAGCATTAACGCAAAAGTTGTCAATATTACCCTTGTGAATGTTTTTAATATGTGTGAAATGGAATTTTGCGATACTGTTGTTTTTCGAAGGATAAATGTAACACCCAAAGAACATTTCATCCTAAAAGAAAATATTCATTTTTGCCCCATTTGCACAACAGAAACAGCTTTATAAATTGTACAAGGATTCCTAAATGTAATAAGCGAATGATGGGTATTTCACAGAACAAATGTGCATACAGTTTTGATAAGCAATTTTTTTTACAAAATAAATCTAGTTTACATAATATTTTACAAAAATGACTGTGTAATATAAAGTAGTCTGAGCATTTTGTAACAACAAATATATAGTATGTGTGTAAAAATAACTTACATGGCATGGCTGGCATATTACGCAGTGCTTTACAAAGTCCATAGTCATGTCACTAGCTGTCAGAGGGGCTCACATTCTAATGTCCCTACTATACCATATCATATGTCATTATCACAGTCTAAGGGCAGTTATCTTTATATATGCCATGCTTCCTCAGCGTTAGGTTTTAGCCTTGTTATCACCCTTGCTGTTGCTAACAGTAATTCATTCCTAATGGTATGGCACATCTTAAAACTTCTTGTCTGAACCTTTAAGAGTTACATTTAAATTGAAGAATTAAGTGTTAGAGGAGAGTTTAAAAAGATGAAAGGTCAAGTGTTTAGGCTAGATATTGAAAGATAAAGTTGGGCTAGTTAGGTTGACTATAAAATTTCAATTTTAAAATTATAAATTAAAAAATTAGAGGGGTGCGGGGCATAATGTTAAAGGCTGCTATGTCACCTTCTTTTTCTCAGCATGTGCACAGATTGCTTGGAATAAACTTTATCCAAAAGTGGGCTTTTCTAACAAAAAAAACACATGGGCTGATACGTAGGGAGGGAAACTACTTCTCTGAGAAATACTTAGCATAAGAACCTTATGAAAGATCTACCAAACAGTCATAGCAATTAAAAGTGATAAGTGAATAGTGGTAAGTGAATGATTAACCAGGTGCAGACCCTAATGTGGTTTCTAAGAGTGACAAGTTGGCTTTGGTCACAGAGTTGTTTGAAAATTTGCCCCACAGCCACAGCTATTTGCAAATCAGTGTACCTTCAGTGCAGTTTGCCACCCCTGGGAGCACAGCAACAGTTTGCATTGGTGTAAAAGGTCCATAACGATGGTCTTATGATCATTTGTGTCATAATAACACACACTGTAATTAGCAATTCTATAAACATTACTGGACCCTATAATAAATAAGACATTCAAGCATAAATCAGGGAATGTCACTTTTCATCTCTTTACATATAGGGCCTGATTTATTCAAGCTCTCCTAAACTAGAAAGGATACGCTTTCATCAGTGAACCGGGTGATACAGCAAACCAGGAATGGAATCTGGTCCAGGACTGAAAACATTTGCTTACAAATAGCAAATGACTTTTAAGAAATCCATTCCAGGTTTGCTGGATTACCCAGCTTTACTGATGAAAGTGTATAGAAGCCCAAAGAAGGATATCTATACAAATATTATCTGTATAAAAAGACATAGTGATCTAATTCCTACTAGGGAATGTTTCAGTTTCCCTGTTTTAAATAGAAAAGATAGAGGGGGTTAGTTTACTAATACAATTATCCCATTGCAAAGGACTTTGCATTTAGGTTAGTGAAAGAGGCAAAGTTTGATGACTTCAGCCATCCAATCATATAAAAGCATAAATCACATTTTGTACATTTTCTTGCACATGATTAGTTGATATTTGCAATGTGTTTTCCCAACTTTTTTTTAAACTAAGTGAATATTCCCTTTAAAAGGGATAACCCACTTTGTTAAGCCTAATATCTTTTAGTAAATGAACCCAAATTCATTTCTTTTAATTACATAAATATAAATAAATAATATTAAATTTTAATAAATAAAATACATTTTAAGCACATAATTATCAAAAAATAAAAATAATAATAGTTTTCTAATTACACAAAACAAACAACCAGATTTTGGATTACCACTGTCTTATTACTAAGTGGAGGTGGCTAAGAGGGTTAAAAGGGTCAGGAACAGGAAGTGGATAAGCAGTTTGAAAAAGTGTGAGCTCCCCGCCCACTCACCGATTTTCTGGGGTAGTTCAGGGTTGGGGGGAGTGATTTAGAGGACAGTTGAGGTCCTCAGGGGGACATTTTGGGAATGGTTTGCCAGGTGGGGAAGATCCATCTCAGTTGTAGTATCTCCAATTTTACAGTTATTGGCTTGAGGAGGGGTTGAAGCTGTGATTGAAATGGGTTCATGAGCTGGTATGTGAAGTTGCAGCTGGGAACAAATAGTTAAAGAAAGGGACTCAGAACTCTTAAGGATATGTGGAGTGGGCAGTGCCTTCCAGGACCTGCAACCTGAGGAGAGGTTATGTTAGGAGGTTACAGTTTTGTTATGTTATTATATTGATGTCCATTGATGTTAACATATGTTGAAATATTTATGTTAATTTATGGTTAAAGGTATATACAGATATGAAGTCAATATATATATATATATATATATATGAACACTGATTCGGTCATCACCCAAATCTATGTATTTCATGTTTATTGGGGGGAAAATTGTCATGGGGTAGTAGTAGGCAGGGGTAGGTAGGGGCACGGGGGTGAATTTGCCTGAAAATATGCTAGGTACCTGAGTCATGCTATAGGCTAATGCCACTTGCAAATCACCAGATTTCCTTTTGCCTATCGTATAGGCTTGATATAAACAATAGCTTCTTTACATTCTAAGCAGGAACTGAATCAGATTTCATGCATGCTTTCTCTTTTCAACCTGAATCCTTTGTACTATGGTATCCTGCAAGTAATTATATATGTTTGTTCCTAAAGGGAATAGTTTAACATATAAGAATCTTCTTCTTATCTTTTTTGTCACTCATGAATTTCTTGTTTCTTTCTGATTTTGCCATTTTATTTAAGACTTTTGAAAAGTGCATCACATCAAGAGCTTCAAGATATTGATGTACCTCTTCAAGAATAACAATTTGTAATTCTTAATCTGAGACAGATACACACATTGACCTGAGACTGCTGCTCATCTCGTCACTTATCAGTCAGCATGAGCTCCTTCATCAGACATTCCTATATAAATTGCCCTACTAGTAGAGGCAATGTTTAATACGGCAGAGATAATGTCAAAAATCAAAGGAAAAAGAAATGACTATGTAATACTAGGCGTTGTCATGGAGACAACATAAATAAGATTAAAAGTTTGTGATTTTCCAATATGGATTTGAGATTGAAGAGCACCAAATAAATAACAAAGGTGAAAAAGTCAAAAATACAATTTTATTGTGTACAAAAATGTATGTGAAGATTCCAACCAAACTAAATATCATATAGTTACAAATAAAAGGATGAAGTTATTTAAAAAAAAAGATAGTATAATGCATTGTATAAATTGCATGATATGTCCTGGTAGTCAGTGGTCAACACAGGGCTGTGTTTTATCTTTAGGTAACATAGCCCAGGGTGCTAGGGCCACCAGTGGAGGTTACCCCACTGGTTTTGTTAAAAATTACTTTAGTTTACTTAATGCGTACATAATGCTGCCTTACCCTTGCTCCTTTTTTTCCTTTTTTTTTTAAACTTACAAGTTGATGCATATCCTACTGTCCCATACCTGCCAATTCAAGCATGTTGTGCACATATTAGCTTGTGAGTTTCTATGTGATTTAAAAGGAATTTATGGCTAGGTTTTATATGGACCAAATACTGCATTGAGAAAAAGAAAGCAATCCTCTTTCAATTCTAAAGTTTCGAGTATTAGGACATAATAAAAAATCTTTAGGCCCTTAGCAGATCTAAAATTTAGATACATATTACCTCCAAATAATGACACCATGTTAAAGTAAAAAAACAGGACCAGTGTGTGAAAAATGAAGTATACCCTTACAGTTTCTACAGGAATTAAAAGGGTAAGTAGCAGCCAAATGCTGCCTATAAAATGCACTTGATTAATTGATCCTTAGCAAGTGTGACCACCTCTATAAACGTAAACGTTTTGGCAGTTTGCTGGTTTGGAGCATTCTGTCTTAAAGGAATTTGTGATAACACAATGCTGCAATGATCTTGGAAACACAAACATTTTTCCTTATTAATCTGGGAAGTTATTAGACCGTTGTGTTAATTATAAATCACTATCAACTATGCACAACTATGCACCTTGCCAACATACCTGAGATGCCATGTCAGCGCTTTCTAATAAATAGGCCACTCAAGGCAGTACAGTGCACAATGCATCATATTGCAGCCCGGCTACTGTGTAATGTGGTATATCTACAAATTAAGATGTTGCTAGAAAACCCAGCAAATACTCCATCGTCTATCTACAGAATGAACTTCAATAATATTTCATATCACATTATATGCATTTGTGCAAAACCATTGGTGTAATGATTAATGTGTTTAATATTTGGTGTAATATACGTGTGTGTTCTGGTACAGTAAATTCACAACAGAACAGAAAGACTCATGGTTGGACTAACTTAGGAAAGTAGAGCATCGGGATGTTCCACACTGAAGGAGGCTAAAGGGGGTTAAGACCATCCTACCGTATATAGCCTCAGTAAGCTGAATGGCATTAAATATGTGACCAGGCTAGACGGTTCTAGGAAGGAAAGGACAAGGCACCAACGCACATAGTGTGGATGGTTACTGACAATGAGCCAGTCAGAGGAAGCGATTATTGTATTGGGTTGACCTTAACTGAATGGCTCTGAATGTTGGTGTATCAAGGTTACAAGTTAGGCAGACATGCTACTTCGACTTATTAAAGTGAGGAAAGGGGTGGAATCTTCAATGTCAGCTGTGTTTAACACCAGAGTACTCCTTTAAGTCTTCATTGCCTTGAAATAGAATTGGACATATTGTCTTATTTCATCCCGAAACCTAAATTACAAAATTTATGCATATGAGCCCTTAGACCTTCACACTAACCAAAGAGTATTATTTGTACAAATGAATGAAAGATGTTCATGTCAGTGTATGATAAATCGTGTATCATATTTCCTTATGTGTAGATCCATGCCTTATAGATCATTTAGAAACAAGTGGCTTGGTTGCTCCACTTAATTCTAATTAACTATGATGTATTCATGTTTCTTTATTAACTAACTGATGAGTGTGAATTTTATCCTTAACAGGGCTGTATCTTTGAAACATATTTTTGTATTGATTTTGTTAAAGGATAAAGCCAGTGAAATCCAATGGTCACCAGAAACATATTTCATTTCCATGCTAGAAAAGAGCTTCCTAGAATTTCCTAGAAAAAAAGTATCCTTAATTTATATTTAGAACAAATTAATTACATTTTTATATTAAATTACATACTTATGACCTTCTGAGATATTTTTATACGTGGCTTTGCAGAACAGTCCTGTTGCTGAATTTTTAAAAGGCAGCTGTGGTTGTGGAATACAAAACAGGAGACTGTAATCTCAGGTACAGAGATTTCAGCATCATCCTCTTTAACTTTAGCAAAATCAATAACATTAATACATTGGAAGACAGATCAAATTTGGAAAATATTGCGAGCTGCACACAATAAATTGATGTATGTGTTCTTTCCGTGAACAAAGATACATTGTAGTTATGTGCTCAGTGTGTGGCTTATTGATTCCATTCCTTTTTGGAGGTTTATTTATTCTCTTCTCAAGGTTGACTAGGGCAATTATATCATACAAATATTATTCAGACACAATTTCAATTTGAAAAGAAAGCTTGAACTATTTAGCCTTTATGCCAAAGTGTGATTCTTTTACGCTTTAAAAAAAACCTGCTATGAGGGAAATAAGTGGATGCTATGGTTGAACTACTCCTAGAAATGCTTGTTTTCTAGCTGATCTAGTGGTTTATGTATTTTTCTAAGGCACTGACCTAGAACAAGCAGAGCCAGAATTCAGACTTCTCTATGATTTCATTTACTAATTTTCTTTTTTATGGATCAGTGACTTAGGCCAGACAGATTTTATATTCAAAATTAATTCATCAATGGCAGAACTATAAGCAGGTTTCATTGACATGAGATATAAAACCTATACTTTTTTGGATAGGAAGTAAAGCAGAAAGTATCTATACATTTTCAAATCTGTTTTGTGTTTTCCTTTTTTTAATGTTAACCATGTGCCATTTTTAACGCCCATTACCTCTGCTCACCATAAGTAAAAGGGAATTAAGGCATTGGTGTTTACCTTGGAGAAGTGGTGTTATTTTTTCCTCACATCACATTTTCCACCTTAGGTCCTCTGTAGGAAGTATTTACATTCTTTTCCAGGGACTGTGTGTGTATAAGAATAGTGTTATGTCTACCGTCATTTTTACTGTCTCCTTCACTTTCATTAGCAATGTGTTACTTCTTTTACTAACTGCAATGGTCAAAGTCATAGAAAGGGAGAACAAGAACAGTACTGGGAGGCACAACACTATTCTACCGTATGTAGTGAAGTTGCCTGCTCATTCAAACACAGGAAATCTTAAAATCACGTTGAGCTATGGCCAGCAGATATCAAACCAGAGACCTCTGGGAATCCTAAACAGCACTTGGAAAAACCTGTTGAAAAAGCCACAATCTTGCAAGTGTAGCTGCTGGGGTAAGTACTCCTATGGTTTTGTTCAGATTAACTGCAGCTCAGTCATTTCTTGTAGTCTAGGGCCTAATTGAACTTTTGAATAGAGGGTTAGGGCATGAATATCCCAGTCAGCAAGTCATCTCATGATCTGGAAGAATACAAATATATCATACCATCACACTGTTAAGCTCCCCACAGACCCCTCACCTTTTGAACTTTTTGGAACAAATTAGGACCATCTTAATGAATAGTTGGTCTTGGACAAACAAATCCTCTACCCAGTTTTTCCAGCTCAGGATAGTGTAGCCCAACTCCTGATAGCCCTGCAGTATATGATAACTTGCAGGATCTTATGCTCTGTGGGTGTAGTGGGCTAGGCTCTCCATGGACAGGCAACTCTTCCCCACCCAGACCTCCAGACAGACCCAGTCATTGCAGCATGCTAAGCTAAATGCCTTAATAATTCATGGGGTGACAATGGGCCTAGTTTACTGTGGCTTAGGATGGACCATCATAGGAGAACATAAGCAATGATTTTCATAAAATCGATTACAGTTTTCCTGAAGGTTCTTCCATAATGAACTATCTTCTTCAGGCTTTGAGAACTTTAATAAATGAAGGCCATTGTGTCACTTTTTCACAAATGAGATTGCAATCAGCCAAACCATAAAGCACTGCGCATGTTCGCAAATATTTGACTAAAGTCAACTTTTCTAGTTGCCTTGTTGATGCAGATTTCTTCACCTGAACCTCTTCTAGCTTCAGTATCTTTGGCCACCTTGATTGGCCAGACCTGAATGATTTAACACCCATGCCTGCACCCAGGAGTTCATTTATTCCCAGCAGCCATCTCTGCCAGGATGGTATGCTGAGTTGCACATTTGCAGCTCAGTGTACGTCCAAGGGAAGATTGTAAACAGGCGTGTAAGTTAGCCTTATTGAAGAAAAAGCAAGACATGTAGAACATATCCTTGGCATCCATAGGGTTAAGTGTTACCAGTTTACTATAGGTAAAGAGCGCTTCTTTTAGAATTTGATAACAAAGACAACTGTATCATGAGTTTTTATATAGAGTGAGTGGAATCTTGCCTGTTAGTGCCCTTGATCTAATAACAGCAACATACTAGCTTTTCCTTTGCCTGCCTTTACCTCTACACCGAAGGACAGAAATACATTCATTATTTTATACATTTTAAGTTAATTCCAATATAGATGAGTCCTAATATGACCACGGGATATGAAGGCTTTATTTATTATTTGCTACTTAACAGAAACACATGGCTGTGATATAGAGAAGAACAAATCAATTCCTCAGATCTCTCTGCCTCTAGCAGATTATGTCATCAGAATAACAGAAATAGATAAGAATGTAGATGGTATCGAATGACAAGGAGGGAATTATGTCCTACTGTCATTACTAGGTAAATTGAGGACTGCCATATGATAGATGAAATCATTTCCGCTCTTTATAACAAACACTCATTACATTAAAATAAAAGCTTGTAATAAATAGGCAAATGCAGAATCTTTTCAGGTGTTTGCAGAATGCATATAAACATTTTAGATGCTTTTGGGATCCTTCTGAGCTGTTTCTGACTTCCATCCAACCTACTTCTAAGCTGTTTTTTATACTCATTGACTTGTATAATGGGAACGGCAGTTCTAACGCCATGCAAAATGTTAATGGGCCTACAACATACTTAAAGTTGAACTTCAGACTTTTAAGTGCAGGCAAAGCAGTGTGCTGTGACGTTTTCAGGAAACTATTTCCTGTACCTTGCTGACCCATCCATGATCTGCCTGCTTTGGATAAAGATGCACAGAGACCTAGAAATGACATCACACAAAGTATGTAATAACCAGTTTTTTTTCAAAGTGTAGTTTGCATATTTTATATTATGCATTTCTGTGTTCTTTTTTATTTTTGTCAGATTAATGTAGTTTTAGTAATATTAAATACACAGCTATAAGTGACGGATGACTTTTATATCCTCCATCGCCCCCATGCGTCCCAGAACAGGGTTTGAATGGAAGGATGACTGCTTTTTAGGCAATGTGTTCCAATCCCTCACTTCCCCAGATCTATATCTGCCCCATACTTGTTTAAATCCTGTTGACATTCTTCTGAGTGCCTCCTGTGAAATAATTCACATTGGGTTCTGTGGGGCATATTTTGAATATCTCTTGCCTTGTAAAATGACCCCACAGAACCCTAAATGAAACTATTATGAAGGGATGGCTGACCTATGGAAGATAACAGTTGGGTAAAAGGATTCTTTGTAAATAAAATACTATTTAACTTTTATGCTATGCCACTGTCCCAAAACAAGTATGTGGATAATTTTGGAAATTTTGACGATCATGTATCATTATTTGTGACCTAAGGACACGCCATCACCTATCAACCCTTTGTGTTGTCACCTATCATCTACACTGTGTAGGTTTAATAAGGTGGTATAAATTTAACACAATGACAACATCAAAATCAATGACAGTGCTTTCCAGACAAGACTGAGTATATTAGATACTGACTAAATACGTATTTGTATTTCTATTATAAAATATAAATAGACCTTATGCATAAAAAGTGTCAGAGAATGAAGTGTGTTGCACATTCAGGCAGATTTCAGATGTCATTTTTTAATGAATGTTAGGAAATGATTGCAGGCATATGACCTGATTGCTATGGGCAACACCTGCCCTTTTCCTATCCTCTAGTTTCTATAAATGAAAACCAGCATCAGCAAAAAAATCTGAGCAGTGGCTGGTAGCAAACAGAATCCCTTGCTCATACAAAATCTAAAACTATCAGAATAAATGAAGAATGATATATTCCAATGGGACCTATTTATAAAAACTGGAGAACTTGTCCATAGTGACCAGTTAGATACCTGATTTAATTTGCTCACAACATGAATGATGAATCCCGATTGGTCACTATGAGCAAACTCTGATATTGTGTTTCACATCTTTCAGTTCTCAGCTGTGTTAAGATCCTGGTATTGATCACTAGCTACATCCTGTTAAAATTTAATATACCCCCTGCCTTTAGTTCGATCTAGAACAGAGATGCTCAATTCCAGTGTGTAATGAAAGCATAGGGGAATTATATATCCATTATTGTCTGTTAATTATAGGAAATCATAAAAGAATTTCAGTATTGTTTAGCACATTTTACAATCCCAGTTCAGTACAGTGCTCTGTATGTTTTAGTAATCCTCACCATTAAATCCAGGAACATTGCTCAGCAAGTCTTAAGTATCAGCATATAACTGTGCACAAATGACAGCATATACCCAAGCATTGATATCAAAGAGGACCGGCATGCATGCATTCACTGTGGCAAAAATCTAAGCTTATTTGTAAAAATAGATGGTACTCGGTATGGTAACTATTTATGAAGTGCACATACTTTAGAGAGTACCTGTCAGCTTTTAGCTTAAGTGATTAAAGCACATCAGTCTGTTGGCCCAACTCCTGCATTTGCAGGTGGGAGTTCATTCAGTTCCATACCCAGCATATCCCAGAATCCTGCACTGTACTACCCATGCACAGCTTAGTGTGTTTAGAAAAGATTGCAAACAACACCTGTTCCTTCTCCCAAAAAACTCTGCCTGCTTACAATCTTGTAATGCGGAAATTTAGTTCCACTTTAACACTTTACACCCAAATCACTTCACATCCATACCCCAGGTGCACATAAAAAGTGTTAGATGAACAAATAAAAAGATGAACCAACACAATTATTAATCAAAGATTGACGTTTTAAGAAATATAGCTTGTAATACTCCAAATATGAAGTATTGACTATGTGAACCAACGACACTTATAATGTAAAAATTGTTTAATTAAATTTAATTTGTTCAAGTATATTTTACCAATTTACATATAAATACAAGTTTTAATAATTTTACAATTAATATAAATTCCCAATATTAACAATAACTTATAACATAAAAAATAATAATTTAGACAATCTTTTAAACAGTAGTACTTTTGTTTTCCTACTGATGATTATATGAATCTTCGCACTGTATTCTGTCTGAGGCAAAATCTACTAAATCAGGGTTGTTTAGGCACTTACGACGAGAAACAGCAGAGCCAGACATGATCTGAAAGAAAGGAAATACGTATTTAAGTAGAAAAATAAGTTTTGCTTATTCACTACATAGAGCAGCGCACAACCTCTGACCACACTGTCTTGCGTGTAAATGAATAGCCTATACAAATCCATGCTACAGTAATCACATTATTATAAGCGGTAGAGAGAAAACCTGATGTGGTAGAAGAAAACTAACTTCTCCTTCAGAATCATCATACCTATTTTAGTGTAAATAGGCTTAAAAATTGAAGTCAACGAAACATTTGTTCAAAATTGTTCCCCAGTGTAATTTACCTAACCTTAAAAAATAGGAATAATCTCTACTGACTTTAACCATCCAATCACATAGAAGGAAAAATACTTTTTATTTTACATTTCCTTGAAGGATTCAGTATTCTTTACATGAATTATCACCCCATTCTGTGAACTAAATGAATCAACCCAAACAGACTGATAATTTGGTATAATTTGGTACCTTGGTAGGTGAACATCCAAATTCAATTGAACTGAAGTTTATTCAATCACCCTCAATGTCATGGGGCTTCAAGTGAGCTGAAATGATCATTTTTTTCATACTTATTCAAACGATTCTGCATTGTTTTTAAACCAAAAATCAGAGTCCTGTTATTCCTGATCATTTTGCTTTGTCTCACAGAAAAAAAATAAAAAAGAAATTTAAAGCAAGAAGGCTTATGGTTTATTAAATATGGTTTATGGCTTATTTTATTAAATAAAAAAACCACAAAAACTAAATATAGCCAAACATAGGAAATTTTGACATCATCCATGTGCTTTTTTTCATTCTGTGTAGTCAAACCCTTTGAAATTGTAAACGGTGCATAATTATTTCAGTTTAAAACCTGCAAAACTATGCCAAAAAAAGGATAGGCCAATTAATATATTTTAAAAACAAAGGTGTTCTTGCAAACTGTAATTGTATTCATAATAATTGCTCAGTGTTTGAAATAGTGCAACTAAAAAAAAGGATGGATTATTTGTTTTATTTGTGGTAATTATTTTGTAGAGATTTTTATTCAAATCTAAATGTTTTAGTAAGTACAGTTTGTTTTTTTTGGTCCAGGTAATGTTGGTGGTTATACATTTAACAAGGCTGTAACAAAATTATGTATTATAGGCTTCAATTTAAGTAATATTGGTAATTTTTAAGTTAAAGACAATCAAATGCTGTAAATACTTAAAAAAAAGTTCTCCCAAGAAGAGCTCAATGATTTAATACGTGACCTAGGTCTGTCAAAACATGCATCTGAACTTTTATCATCCAGGCTAAAAGAAAAAAAATGTACTTCTTAATTACCCAAGAATGAACTTCTTGGGTAACCATAAAGCACAAAGTTATGAAGAACTGGTACAAAACTTGCTCTTATACTTTACAAATTTGGGTGCTACTCTGAGCATAAAGGTACACAATCTCCAAAGCCATTTGCAAACATTTCCAGAAAACCTTGGCGATTTCAGTGAAGAACAAGGGGAGAGGTTCCATCAAGATATACCAGGGAAAAGTACCAGGGCAAATGGGATAGACACGTGATGGTAGACTACTGCTGGATCCTTCAACGTTATTGTCCTGATCATCAGCATAAAAGAAAATCTTACAAAAGAAGTTTTTCAAATACTTCTTTGTTTTTAGTTCTCTAAATATATTAAATATATTGACATTAGGTACTTCAAAAATTTAATTTTGTATACCTAGGAATATCTAGTTTAATTTTGCTTAGTTTTCTATGAGGTTATTTTTGAGGTCATTATTTCAAAACCAATACCATATTTGGAATCTGTGCATCAAACATCAACTAAAATGACTTTAATCTGGCAAGAAAATGTTTGTTGAGCAGTGTTATTTTACAGTACTTGTTTTGCAATTACTAAAATTTGCAAGGTTAGAAGAGAGATGTGGGAAAAATGACACAGCGTAATTCCCAAATTTTACTAAAACATTTGTGAATACATGCAAAGAACACAAGAAACGTCCATATTAAAGTAAATGAAACACAGGCTTACACAACTAACAATTACAGGCTTGTAAAAATCCAAAATCTTTTCCCATCTGTTTATAAAACTCTACACTACACCAGATAATAAGTACAGTTTTTTTGCATTTACTAATGCTACTTTCTTAAGTTAAAACAAACAATGGCACTGCAAACTGTGAAGCAATGGCTGCTCCGTAAAAGATGTCACTGATACAGACACTGAGACTTCTGTTTGGAGACTCCTTTGTAACCTTGTTATGTTATGAGATTTATATGAATGTTCGATTTTTATTGTATTTTGAGAATATATCAATAATACAATACTCGTTGCCCGCACAAAAACCCCCAGCTTGCTCTACTTATATTTTATTGTTTGATGTAGGCAATGCCAGGTAAGGGAAATGACATAATTTGTTTATTTTCCAGGGACTCCACAACTACACCACTTAGTCTTTTTATTTTTATGTTTGTTTGGTTTTATTCTGTTAATTTGATGTTATAAAAGTGCATGTCAATCTTCAAGGTTTGATAACGTAGTAATAGTAATATTTATAACAAAGGCCTGTGGGGCAGTTTGATCGACAAACAGAGTGTATTTGTGTTTAGTTGAATATTGGGGGGTTAGGTCGGTTTAAGTGTTTTTGTGTATAGGTGAACTTTCTCAAAGTAACATAATGATGCTGCTCAGCTGTCAAACTCTTAGATTATGAGGGGACTGCATACTTACCATTTTTTGCCTGATGACATTCATACAACTAATATGCAACTCAATTTCCAACATGAAATATAAATATTGAATACTATTTGAGAGGGCATGTCATTTCCTACCTATATATGAGAGAAGTATCGACAGATTAGGTTAAAAATAAATTTGTATGATAACTGATGTGTTGGCATCTTGCAAACTGAAGGTAGAAATGATTTGTGCTTCATAAAGACAGAACTCTATCTGTAAATATCTTTAGATATAAGAGTTTATTGTTTTTGTAATTAGTTTTCTTTATATGCAGTGCATCAGAAAATCCTTAAATTACCCTAGGTTCTATCAGCACATATTGATCTTAGTGATAAAATGTTAAGTTAAAGCATCATTCACTTTTATGAAAATTTAATTTAAGTAAGTATTGTAAAGGGCAAAGAGCAGAACACAGAATTTAACATTTTAAAAAGTGTTTCCAGAGAAAAAGATGTGAAAAAAATATGCAGACATATCTTTACTATGCATTCAATTTTTTATCTAATTTCTGCAAGTTTATATTTCATTGGATATGCTAAATCCTTAAAAGACCATGCAATACATGTTTTACATTTAAACAGCATAATTATGTACACAATTCATTTTAATTAATAAATAACTTTGAAAAGGGGGTAACAAACATAGACTTATTGCCAAATGGCAGTTTTTCAGGCATCTACTCTCTACGGCAGAGGTTCCCAAAACATCGATCGTGATCTTCTGGACCATTGTGTCGATTGGGAGCCTTGCCCTACCCTCCCTGCTGTTTATCAGCCCTGCTGTACGTCTATAAAGATGCTGGGGATGTCTTTCGTCAGACAATACCAGGAACTTTGAGTCCAAGGCTTGTGTAACAGTGAGGAGTGGGAAGGGAGGCAGAGGGGGCGGGAGGGCAGCCTGAGGTGAGCAGTGCTGAGCGGAAAAGTAAATTCAGGCTTGGGGTTTGGGTTCAGTGACTGAGCTACCTTTGTACAGATTAGCTGTTCTTTTTCTTGTGCAGCACGTCATTCTCCTATGACAGGTGAACTGTAGCTTTCCTGTCACTATAGTCTTGTAGTGCAATGTCTGTGCAATGTTCTGCTATTCAATTTCTCATTAGCTTCAGTCACTTCTGTGTCATACTCAGTATATATTTATAAATAAATATATGTTTAGCATTTTTATTGTTGGTAGATCATTACCACTTGGTCATTTTAAAAATAGCTTGCAATGAGTCAATAGTAAAGGTGAAATTAGGTTGTTTTGGTGGCTTTTAAAAGTTGTGATGGGCTTTAATGATTCCTGTTGCTTATCATAAGCCTATTTGAACTATTCTAGACCATTTTTAATGGAAAGTAAAAAAAAAATACCTAAGATAACTGAACTACCCTATTTACAACCAAATTTCAACATTTAGCTACATGAAATCTAGATTCTGTATATTAACAATTTCTTAATATAAAAATGTTAGATTTTATGATAGAAGCTGTTATAAGAAATGTGTATGGCCTACCTAGAAATAAGAGTGGCAGAAAGGATTGTTAACATCAAGGAAAATATTTGGTTTTAAGTTATTTTTGACTAAGCAATGCAATGGGTAAAATGTGTCTACTTCAGTGAATCCTAATTGACGTGTGATACAGTGATTATGAATCCAAATTAATATCCTAGTATTACTCTGCTTATTACAAATTGTGTGTGTATGGGTTCACTGTCATTGTGTAAAATAAAGTAGAAAGAATTGAATAGTGTATAAGAATCAAAAATACATCCCAGCAGAAAGCTTCCCATAAAGGCAGTCCAAAAAGCCAACCCGAGATACCTTTGTGCAGATTAGCAGTTCTTTTTCTTGATTGACCTGCGGATTGACCTGTCTTACGCCTCCCTGCTGTATATCTATAGGGATGCTGAGGATGTCTTTCAGTGTGTGAAAAGGTGTGTGTAACAGTGGGGAGTAGGAAGGGAGGCAGAAAGGGTGGGAGGGCAGTCTGAGGTGAGCAGTGCTGGGCAGCTAAGTCAGTTCAGGCTTCAATTACCAAGATACCTTTGTACAGATTAGCAGTTCTTTTTCTTGTGCAGCACGTCATTCTCCTATGACAGGTGAACTGTAGCTTTCCTGTCACTACAGTCTTGTAGTGCAATGTCTGTGCAATGTTTTGCCATTCAATGTCCCATTAGCTTCAGTCACTTCTGTGTAGTATACTCGGTATATATATAAATGATTATATGTTTAGCATTTTTATTGTTGGTAGATCATTTTGACTTGGTCATTTTAAAAGTAGCTTGCAAGCCAAAAAAGTGTGGGCACCCCTGCAAGATGTCTTTCTTTGGATTGAAAAATATAATTTCAAATTAGGTAACTAATACTGGTAACACAGATACATTTTTATAAACACTTCAATAGGACACATTTAGCAAATTATGAGTTTAGATCTGAAGGCTTCACTTCTCAATACAGAATATTTCTTGTTCTCTTCCTGACACAGTGACCTCACTACTAGAATTCCAAAGAAACATATAAACATTTCAGATGATTTACCAGAGTAGTGGACTGATTCTTTAAATGGCATGCTTCTTCATGGGTCCTAATCTCAACTGTACATTTTTTATATACTTCTTTTCTAAGACCTCCAAATAAAATATAGGAACAGAGTGAAAATTAGTATGTTGTAGAGAAGTGTTAGATGCAGTTTTTTGAAACATATCACCTATGTATGAAAGAAAAAATAATATATGCTTCTTCTCTAAAACACCAAAAACCTCAACTATAAATTACAATATAGTAACACCAAAGAAAATTCCACATATTTTGTGACTGCACCTGTTGGTTCTGATTTAACAGTTTCCAACCATTTTTCATCTTTTCATCATTTTTGTATCAGGATATTTCATGATATTTAGATAGCTTAGATATGGCATGAGTGTATTAAACCCAATAGATTCAGTATAGTTTCAGTTTCATTTTACAGATTTTTATGAAGATAATTAACACTAAGAAACACTTTCCTAATTAAAGAATGAAGTAGAAGACTACTACTTCCTATCATGAAAAAAGAGGGAAAAAAGCATAGAGGAAAATGTTCAATAAATGTTAATAATGGTCTATTCATATTTAGTATTTTTCAAATCTCTCGTGCATGAAAGTATCATAACTTGCTACTAATAATGCGCAAGTAATTTCTTCTATATAGAATCTTCCCAAGAGTTTAATTGTTCATATTTGCCAACGAATGATTCAGCCATCTCCAAGGAGAGATATCGCTCCAGATTACTTCATTAATATGCTCTCTGCTACAGTTGATATAGAAAAAAGTCAACGTTCAATGTTTGCAATTAGAGCAAGTCACAGTAAATAAGTCTACAGGCTTGTAAATGCAAAAAAAAAAAAAAGTGTAAAAGACAATAGCGCTTTATCAAGTTGTCCCGAAATACTTCAATGTACATCTGCAATACACACTGTGTATCAAATACTATTAAGATAGAAAGAAGTAAAATAAAGAATACAGGAATTGACTTGATAGTCTGCAGTTGTTTACTTTAGCACATTATTTACTGATGGGTATATTATTTGTTTGGAAAATAGTTTTGTGTGGTAAGTTCACAATAGCTGCAAATGGCAGGAGTGTGCACACATACCTGCAACAACCTCCCAAACGTTACTCTCATGACTAAAATCGAGACTCCTTACACATCTGGGAAGTGTCAGAGATTGCAAATGAGCCCTGTACCTATACATACATATTGGCCCATCACTATGGTGGAAAGACTTACCGGCCAAAAAGAATGTGCAACAGGCAGACTTTAATACTATCAGTAAGTGCCTGTTAAGTTTGTATTAAAAAATGGGATAAAAAACAAAACAAAAAGGTTATGCTTTTCCTCTTTTGTATTTTGTTTTGCCCACAGCCCTAGGTGAGGGAAACATTACTATACTTCCAAGTAGACCAAAGGTGTATTCAGCATTCCTCAGGATCTTTTTAGAAGGGTAGTTTGTTTGTGAAATCACCCCCAGCACAAATGTTTAGGTATGTTTTCTAAGAAACTTTATCCCCTCTCATATTTTTTTTTTTGTTTTTTTGGTGCAGTGCTTTAGCAAAGGGAACAAGTTCTCAGTAATTAGATAGATCTGGTTTGTAGTGCTAACTACAAATATTTGCAGAACAGATATTCAAATACAAATGTGGTCAAATCTCATGAAAACACATTTTTAAGGCTAGATGTAGGAATAATGTTGAAATATGAGATTGTTTTTTTATAAGTTAAATTTACATTTATGATAATGACACAATGTCAGACTGGGAATAAAAAGGATAGTACTCTGAGCTAATAAGGCTGTGTTGCAGTTTCTTTATGCACTTGTTGCTTTAAAGGTTAATAGAATTTGGCTTGCACTGCATGTCCAAAGTGCTTCAAACAAAAAAATGAAATGTGAAGCATTATCAATTCTTTGGTAGGTAAAGCAGTTCAATATATGTCATTCAATATTCTGTTTAGTTAATTTTCCTGTAATTCTAAATTAAAATACCAAACTGTATGGAAATTACCTCACTAAGTTAGCTGGAAACAATATAATCAATGCGACATATTTCCTTCTTCAATGTAAACCTGTTCTTTGTACAAACACTTTGAAGTTTTAATACTTGTATATTAAAAAAAAACTTTGTTTTACCATCCATCCTAAAGATTTTTAGAGAAGTTTTCGGTAACAGTCAATCTATGGTTCTTGTTATAACGTAGCAGATGGTGACTTGTTAGTAAGAGCAGCAGGACCTACCTTGTTTGATGCATGGAACAATGTGAAATACATTCTCGGTGGAAATTTTGACTTTAGGAAGCACTGTGACTTTTATTGTGAGTCTTCTGAATTTTCTGTATTGAACCTAGCGACAGGTGGGATAGTACTCGATTTATCCTTCTCTGCTGCATATCCGACAATTTGTTTTAGATATTTTTCTTTAAGGAACCACAGCAAGACCTTAGCATGGAAAGTTGTTGGTGAAAAAAATCACTGATCTCTACAAAACCTCTATTTTGCTCAATGTATAATAATATAAAATAACCACATACTTTAATATTTATGGATGTTGATGTTAGTACTTGTCTCACAAATCGAATAGGGGAATAGTAATATAACATATAGTGTGCATGTTACAGCATTAACGCAAAAGTTGTCAATATTACCCTTGTGAATGTTTTTAATATGTGTGAAATGGAATTTTGCGATACTGTTGTTTTTCGAAGGATAAATGTAACACCCAAAGAACATTTCATCCTAAAAGAAAATATTCATTTTTGCCCCATTTGCACAACAGAAACAGCTTTATAAATTGTACAAGGATTCCTAAATGTAATAAGCGAATGATGGGTATTTCACAGAACAAATGTGCATACAGTTTTGATAAGCAATTTTTTTTACAAAATAAATCTAGTTTACATAATATTTTACAAAAATGACTGTGTAATATAAAGTAGTCTGAGCATTTTGTAACAACAAATATATAGTATGTGTGTAATAATAACTTACATGGCATGGCTGGCATATTACGCAGTGCTTTACAAAGTCCATAGTCATGTCACTAGCTGTCAGAGGGGCTCACATTCTAATGTCCCTACTATACCATATCATATGTCATTATCACAGTCTAAGGGCAGTTATCTTTATATATGCCATGCTTCCTCAGCGTTAGGTTTTAGCCTTGTTATCACCCTTGCTGTTGCTAACAGTAATTCATTCCTAATGGTATGGCACATCTTAAAACTTCTTGTCTGAACCTTTAAGAGTTACATTTAAATTGAAGAATTAAGTGTTAGAGGAGAGTTTAAAAAGATGAAAGGTCAAGTGTTTAGGCTAGATATTGAAAGATAAAGTTGGGCTAGTTAGGTTGACTATAAAATTTCAATTTTAAAATTATAAATTAAAAAATTAGAGGGGTGCGGGGCATAATGTTAAAGGCTGCTATGTCACCTTCTTTTTCTCAGCATGTGCACAGATTGCTTGGAATAAACTTTATCCAAAAGTGGGCTTTTCTAACAAAAAAAACACATGGGCTGATACGTAGGGAGGGAAACTACTTCTCTGAGAAATACTTAGCATAAGAACCTTATGAAAGATCTACCAAACAGTCATAGCAATTAAAAGTGATAAGTGAATAGTGGTAAGTGAATGATTAACCAGGTGCAGACCCTAATGTGGTTTCTAAGAGTGACAAGTTGGCTTTGGTCACAGAGTTGTTTGAAAATTTGCCCCACAGCCACAGCTATTTGCAAATCAGTGTACCTTCAGTGCAGTTTGCCACCCCTGGGAGCACAGCAACAGTTTGCATTGGTGTAAAAGGTCCATAACGATGGTCTTATGATCATTTGTGTCATAATAACACACACTGTAATTAGCAATTCTATAAACATTACTGGACCCTATAATAAATAAGACATTCAAGCATAAATCAGGGAATGTCACTTTTCATCTCTTTACATATAGGGCCTGATTTATTCAAGCTCTCCTAAACTAGAAAGGATACGCTTTCATCAGTGAACCGGGTGATACAGCAAACCAGGAATGGAATCTGGTCCAGGACTGAAAACATTTGCTTACAAATAGCAAATGACTTTTAAGAAATCCATTCCAGGTTTGCTGGATTACCCAGCTTTACTGATGAAAGTGTATAGAAGCCCAAAGAAGGATATCTATACAAATATTATCTGTATAAAAAGACATAGTGATCTAATTCCTACTAGGGAATGTTTCAGTTTCCCTGTTTTAAATAGAAAAGATAGAGGGGGTTAGTTTACTAATACAATTATCCCATTGCAAAGGACTTTGCATTTAGGTTAGTGAAAGAGGCAAAGTTTGATGACTTCAGCCATCCAATCATATAAAAGCATAAATCACATTTTGTACATTTTCTTGCACATGATTAGTTGATATTTGCAATGTGTTTTCCCAACTTTTTTTTAAACTAAGTGAATATTCCCTTTAAAAGGGATAACCCACTTTGTTAAGCCTAATATCTTTTAGTAAATGAACCCAAATTCATTTCTTTTAATTACATAAATATAAATAAATAATATTAAATTTTAATAAATAAAATACATTTTAAGCACATAATTATCAAAAAATAAAAATAATAATAGTTTTCTAATTACACAAAACAAACAACCAGATTTTGGATTACCACTGTCTTATTACTAAGTGGAGGTGGCTAAGAGGGTTAAAAGGGTCAGGAACAGGAAGTGGATAAGCAGTTTGAAAAAGTGTGAGCTCCCCGCCCACTCACCGATTTTCTGGGGTAGTTCAGGGTTGGGGGGAGTGATTTAGAGGACAGTTGAGGTCCTCAGGGGGACATTTTGGGAATGGTTTTCCAGGTGGGGAAGATCCATCTCAGTTGTAGTATCTCCAATTTTACAGTTATTGGCTTGAGGAGGGGTTGAAGCTGTGATTGAAATGGGTTCATGAGCTGGTATGTGAAGTTGCAGCTGGGAACAAATAGTTAAAGAAAGGGACTCAGAACTCTTAAGGATATGTGGAGTGGGCAGTGCCTTCCAGGACCTGCAACCTGAGGAGAGGTTATGTTAGGAGGTTACAGTTTTGTTATGTTATTATATTGATGTCCATTGATGTTAACATATGTTGAAATATTTATGTTAATTTATGGTTAAAGGTATATACAGATATGAAGTCAATATATATATATATATATATATATGAACACTGATTCGGTCATCACCCAAATCTATGTATTTCATGTTTATTGGGGGGAAAATTGTCATGGGGTAGTAGTAGGCAGGGGTAGGTAGGGGCACGGGGGTGAATTTGCCTGAAAATATGCTAGGTACCTGAGTCATGCTATAGGCTAATGCCACTTGCAAATCACCAGATTTCCTTTTGCCTATCGTATAGGCTTGATATAAACAATAGCTTCTTTACATTCTAAGCAGGAACTGAATCAGATTTCATGCATGCTTTCTCTTTTCAACCTGAATCCTTTGTACTATGGTATCCTGCAAGTAATTATATATGTTTGTTCCTAAAGGGAATAGTTTAACATATAAGAATCTTCTTCTTATCTTTTTTGTCACTCATGAATTTCTTGTTTCTTTCTGATTTTGCCATTTTATTTAAGACTTTTGAAAAGTGCATCACATCAAGAGCTTCAAGATATTGATGTACCTCTTCAAGAATAACAATTTGTAATTCTTAATCTGAGACAGATACACACATTGACCTGAGACTGCTGCTCATCTCGTCACTTATCAGTCAGCATGAGCTCCTTCATCAGACATTCCTATATAAATTGCCCTACTAGTAGAGGCAATGTTTAATACGGCAGAGATAATGTCAAAAATCAAAGGAAAAAGAAATGACTATGTAATACTAGGCGTTGTCATGGAGACAACATAAATAAGATTAAAAGTTTGTGATTTTCCAATATGGATTTGAGATTGAAGAGCACCAAATAAATAACAAAGGTGAAAAAGTCAAAAATACAATTTTATTGTGTACAAAAATGTATGTGAAGATTCCAACCAAACTAAATATCATATAGTTACAAATAAAAGGATGAAGTTATTTAAAAAAAAAGATAGTATAATGCATTGTATAAATTGCATGATATGTCCTGGTAGTCAGTGGTCAACACAGGGCTGTGTTTTATCTTTAGGTAACATAGCCCAGGGTGCTAGGGCCACCAGTGGAGGTTACCCCACTGGTTTTGTTAAAAATTACTTTAGTTTACTTAATGCGTACATAATGCTGCCTTACCCTTGCTCCTTTTTTTCCTTTTTTTTTTAAACTTACAAGTTGATGCATATCCTACTGTCCCATACCTGCCAATTCAAGCATGTTGTGCACATATTAGCTTGTGAGTTTCTATGTGATTTAAAAGGAATTTATGGCTAGGTTTTATATGGACCAAATACTGCATTGAGAAAAAGAAAGCAATCCTCTTTCAATTCTAAAGTTTCGAGTATTAGGACATAATAAAAAATCTTTAGGCCCTTAGCAGATCTAAAATTTAGATACATATTACCTCCAAATAATGACACCATGTTAAAGTAAAAAAACAGGACCAGTGTGTGAAAAATGAAGTATACCCTTACAGTTTCTACAGGAATTAAAAGGGTAAGTAGCAGCCAAATGCTGCCTATAAAATGCACTTGATTAATTGATCCTTAGCAAGTGTGACCACCTCTATAAACGTAAACGTTTTGGCAGTCTTCTGGTTTGGAGCATTCTGTCTTAAAGGAATTTGTGATAACACAATGCTGCAATGATCTTGGAAACACAAACATTTTTCCTTATTAATCTGGGAAGTTATTAGACCGTTGTGTTAATTATAAATCACTATCAACTATGCACAACTATGCACCTTGCCAACATACCTGAGATGCCATGTCAGCGCTTTCTAATAAATAGGCCACTCAAGGCAGTACAGTGCACAATGCATCATATTGCAGCCCGGCTACTGTGTAATGTGGTATATCTACAAATTAAGATGTTGCTAGAAAACCCAGCAAATACTCCATCGTCTATCTACAGAATGAACTTCAATAATATTTCATATCACATTATATGCATTTGTGCAAAACCATTGGTGTAATGATTAATGTGTTTAATATTTGGTGTAATATACGTGTGTGTTCTGGTACAGTAAATTCACAACAGAACAGAAAGACTCATGGTTGGACTAACTTAGGAAAGTAGAGCATCGGGATGTTCCACACTGAAGGAGGCTAAAGGGGGTTAAGACCATCCTACCGTATATAGCCTCAGTAAGCTGAATGGCATTAAATATGTGACCAGGCTAGACGGTTCTAGGAAGGAAAGGACAAGGCACCAACGCACATAGTGTGGATGGTTACAGACAATGAGCCAGTCAGAGGAAGCGATTATTGTATTGGGTTGACCTTAACTGAATGGCTCTGAATGTTGGTGTATCAAGGTTACAAGTTAGGCAGACATGCTACTTCGACTTATTAAAGTGAGGAAAGGGGTGGAATCTTCAATGTCAGCTGTGTTTAACACCAGAGTACTCCTTTAAGTCTTCATTGCCTTGAAATAGAATTGGACATATTGTCTTATTTCATCCCGAAACCTAAATTACAAAATTTATGCATATGAGCCCTTAGACCTTCACACTAACCAAAGAGTATTATTTGTACAAATGAATGAAAGATGTTCATGTCAGTGTATGATAAATCGTGTATCATATTTCCTTATGTGTAGATCCATGCCTTATAGATCATTTAGAAACAAGTGGCTTGGTTGCTCCACTTAATTCTAATTAACTATGATGTATTCATGTTTCTTTATTAACTAACTGATGAGTGTGAATTTTATCCTTAACAGGGCTGTATCTTTGAAACATATTTTTGTATTGATTTTGTTAAAGGATAAAGCCAGTGAAATCCAATGGTCACCAGAAACATATTTCATTTCCATGCTAGAAAAGAGCTTCCTAGAATTTCCTAGAAAAAAAGTATCCTTAATTTATATTTAGAACAAATTAATTACATTTTTATATTAAATTACATACTTATGACCTTCTGAGATATTTTTATACGTGGCTTTGCAGAACAGTCCTGTTGCTGAATTTTTAAAAGGCAGCTGTGGTTGTGGAATACAAAACAGGAGACTGTAATCTCAGGTACAGAGATTTCAGCATCATCCTCTTTATCTTTAGCAAAATCAATAACATTAATACATTGGAAGACAGATCAAATTTGGAAAATATTGCGAGCTGCACACAATAAATTGATGTATGTGTTCTTTCCGTGAACAAAGATACATTGTAGTTATGTGCTCAGTGTGTGGCTTATTGATTCCATTCCTTTTTGGAGGTTTATTTATTCTCTTCTCAAGGTTGACTAGGGCAATTATATCATACAAATATTATTCAGACACAATTTCAATTTGAAAAGAAAGCTTGAACTATTTAGCCTTTATGCCAAAGTGTGATTCTTTTACGCTTTAAAAAAAACCTGCTATGAGGGAAATAAGTGGATGCTATGGTTGAACTACTCCTAGAAATGCTTGTTTTCTAGCTGATCTAGTGGTTTATGTATTTTTCTAAGGCACTGACCTAGAACAAGCAGAGCCAGAATTCAGACTTCTCTATGATTTCATTTGCTAATTTTCTTTTTTATGGATCAGTGACTTAGGCCAGACAGATTTTATATTCAAAATTAATTCATCAATGGCAGAACTATAAGCAGGTTTCATTGACATGAGATATAAAACATATACTTTTTTGGATAGGAAGTAAAGCAGAAAGTATCTATACATTTTCAAATCTGTTGTGTGTTTTCCTTTTTTTAATGTTAACCATGTGCCATTTTTAACGCCCATTACCTCTGCTCAGCATAAGTTTTATGGAATCAAGGCATTGGTGTTTACCTTGGAGAAGTGGTGTTATTTTTTCCTCACATCACATTTTCCACCTTAGGTCCTCTGTAGGAAGTATTTACATTCTTTTCTAGGGACTGTGTGTGTATAAGAATAGTGTTATGTCTACCGTCATTTTTACTGTCTCCTTCACTTTCATTAGCAATGTGTTACTTCTTTTACTAACTGCAATGGTCAAAGTCATAGAAAGGGAGAACAAGAACAGTACTGGGAGGCACAACACTATTGTACGGTATGTAGTGAAGTTGCCTGCTCATTCAAACACAGGAAATCTTAAAATCACGTTGAGCTATGGCCAGCAGATATCAAACCAGAGACCTCTGGGAATCCTAAACAGCACTTGGAAAAACCTGTTGAAAAAGCCACAATCTTGCAAGTGTAGCTGCTGGGGTAAGTACTCCTATGGTTTTGTTCAGATTAACTGCAGCTCAGTCATTTCTTGTAGTCTAGGGCCTAATTGAACTTTTGAATAGAGGGTTAGGGCATGAATATCCCAGTCAGCAAGTCATCTCATGATCTGGAAGAATACAAATATATCATACCATCACACTGTTAAGCTCCCCACAGACCCCTCACCTTTTGAACTTTTTGGAACAAATTAGGACCATCTTAATGAATAGTTGGTCTTGGACAAACAAATCCTCTACCCAGTTTTTCCAGCTCAGGATAGTGTAGCCCAACTCCTGATAGCCCTGCAGTATATGATAACTTGCAGGATCTTATGCTCTGTGGGTGTAGTGGGCTAGGCTCTCCATGGACAGGCAACTCTTCCCCACCCAGCCCTCCAGACAGACCCAGTCATTGCAGCATGCTAAGCTAAATGCCTTAATAATTCATGGGGTGACAATGGGCCTAGTTTACTGTGGCTTAGGATGGACCATCATAGGAGAACATAAGCAATGATTTTCATAAAATCGATTACAGTTTTCCTGAAGGTTCTTCCATAATGAACTATCTTCTTCAGGCTTTGAGAACTTTAATAAATGAAGGCCATTGTGTCACTTTTTCACAAATGAGATTGCAATCAGCCAAACCATATAGCACTGCG
>NW_027317087.1:0-30324 GCF_032062135.1 Pyxicephalus adspersus
AAAATAGTTCATTGGTGTGTTACGCAAAGGCAAATTGGCATTAACTAAAAAATGGTATACCCAAACGTCACAATTAAAGACACATACATCACAGAGCTATATTAATCAGACTCAAGCAAACCTTGCATGACCCATTGCAAGCAATCAGATTGTAGGCTCCACTGGTGACCACACAAACTGAACCTTTCAATCAGTACAAAAATATGTAATAGGGATTGTGCTGATGGATTTTGGGTTTGTGGATGGAATCGGTTTGGCGTTCATTTGAGGCACTTCTGAGAGCATTTACAATCTGCTCATTAATTGGACTTGCAGTTGACCTGTTTTAAGCATTCTTACAGAGTTGTATGGAAAGGCAAAACCTATCCTAAGCCAGCAAAAGCCCCATTGACACTGGTCTAGAAAGATATGCGGTGGTTGTATTACTCCGTGTGGTCTGCTCCTCTTCTCTTTTCGTTTGTTCAATGTTCTTAGTTGGGCTTGTTTTAAAAAAAAGTCCAATCTGAATAGTCAAAAACTTTCAAGGCACCTTGTTGAGAAGAGTCTATTTTCCAATATTCTGTAAAAAGTTCTTGTGGAAACCAACCACTGGAATAGCAAGTCATCACTTACTAGAAGTACCAAAATTAAGAGGCTTTCTTTAAAATGTCAAAAGGTTTATTGGCACTTTAAGTGGGCACCCCAATTAAACTCTGAGGAAGAATTGGATCTAAAGCCTCATCTTGATGTTGGCTGGGTTTATTGGCAAATGTTCTCAGCAGATTTACAAAGAGCTTCCATTTATTCCAAAAATTTTGAAGAAACAAATGCCCTTACCTTTGAAAAATAGACCCAGATACACTCTAATTCCATCCAAGGACAGAGGGCTTTGACAACGTCTAAGACCTGGGACAGTCATGCCAGTTGTGGGACAAAAGAGAATGGCTGGTGGAGTCAGTTTTACAGTAGGGATCTACATAAGACTTATTAAAGATGCATGCACAAAATAAAAAATTTTAATTAGGTCAAACATCTGATTTTCTTAAATGTCTTTTAATAGTTTAAGTATAGGCCAAAGGAACTTTAAAAAATCATTGGGGTTATTGTTTAGATTACTATTGTAGGTTATGAATAATGATTTAAAATGAAATATTTAGCTTACATGATAGAATGTCTTTTAATATATATTGTTATAATGCCACCATTATCGGGGGGCTCTTAAAGTAAAAAGTTGGGGATTTACAATCGTTTTAGGGAATAAAATATTTAGTTGAATTTACCAATAAAATCACCTAAAATAAATAATAAATAAATACCAATAAAAGTAACCCTGACCCTGTGTCCATTCACAGCAATGGCTGGTATCAGGTTAAGGTTGCCACTTTGACCATAGCAAGCACAATATACCTGCTGTTTGTGGGCAGTTGGGAGCATGAACCCTCCTCCTAGATGCAGTGCTTGGGCCTAGTGGTCAATTATTAAGTCCATACACTGTCACATGATAGAAGGAGTCATGTCACCATATCCTCTAGGCCCTTACACAAGTCAGCACTGGGTATTTTAGTGGCTCCTCAATGGAGGAAAGTGTCCACTATCAGTGGGTCAAGCATCTCTTTAGGTAAAACCTGTGAGCACCCTTGTTGTTATCATTTATGTAAGATGTATTCAAAGAAAATTAAAGGATAAAATAAAGCTTAATCTACATGATTGGAGGGACATTGTATGTTTTGAGAACATTGGAATTCTGAAAGGAACTCTTGGGGGTATACAGGAAGTCCCAAGGACACTGGAACTGAGGAGAGGTTATTCAGGGACATTGAAAATTGTATCGGTCATGAAATTGGGGTGATCATTCATCCTCACCATTACCAAAACCGCAGGACGCCATCTGTATTTCCGAAATTCTGTAAGAAACTCTCAGGATACAGATGAAGTCTTAGGAACACTAGAAGAATATCCAATGGTCACTGTAACTTATGGGCAGGAGCCTGCAACAAAGAATGAACCTGTTGTCCAGGCAAGGCGTGTTGGACATGGCTAAATAGTAAGGTCATGTAGCATAAAGCATAAAGGGGCACTACTCAATGACCGGCACTGGTGTACCAGGAACCAGGGTGCAACCTGGAGCTGACCAATGCCCCCCAAACATAAATATGTATGAAAACCAGCTGCATACTAGTATATGAATTCACATAATGCCTAACACTCCCATAACTTGAACCACTGCCTAATATAATACTGGGACTTTAAAGGTACATAAAATCCCAATAAACAATTTTTATTATAATGCTCTCTATTGACCATTTCAAGCATTTACCTGTTCTGTCCCTCATTTTTGACATTTAATATTCCTGCAAAATGGTGACTATATTGTGCTATATGAAGTGATTAGTGATTTGAGATACAGTGTTTCTCCTGATGAAGCATTTGTGCGAAACGCGTTGAAAAACATGTGTTACATCTATGCAATTTCTATACAATTATGATTATGTTCATGTATGTTTTTAAGAGGTTTTATTCAAAATTGTTTATTGTTATTTTATGTGCCTTTAAAGTCTCTGAATTATTTTATTGGTGGTTCAATAGTTTAAAAGGGATGTGGTATAAATAGGACCGCTTGTCATTTTCTAGATAGACTCCCAGACCTTGACCAAAAGCAGGCTATAGCAAGACTGGAAAAAACACCTTGTTACCATAACCCTGAAAGAGAAACCACAAAAAACAGGTCAGCTTTACTGTTGATCGGTAACAAAAATAATAAAACAGCTTTGCCCCACAACATAGTAGCTGCCCTTGCTTTGCATATGGATATAGCCTTACATGCCTGTATTAATTTTTACAATATTTGTACATGTACACTACATTTACCCATGGTATTGTACACTGCCCAGCCAAAAAAAACTCCCATGTATAATATTAAATTGTATTTAATTGAACCGCCTTTAAGCTTTGATTACACCATGCATTCGCCATGGTATATACAATGTCACCACACTTATTTCCATCCATATTGATAATGGGAGAAACTGACCATTGTGTAAAGTTTTCTCCAGTACATCTCCAAGATTCTCAATGGCGTAAAGACCTAGATTCTATGGTGACCAATCTATGTGAGAAAAGAGGTCTCACTGCCCCTGAACCGTTCTTTGAGTCCAATAAATCCTGGAATTGTCTTCTTGTGTTTCTAACTGCTGTATTTTGCTATGAACTTGTTTCAAGCATTTTACATGCCTGTTCAATGTGTGCGCTTTCATCTATGGTTCATGACCTACAAAACAGCTGTGTTAAGGTCAGGCCACGAGTTTCCTTTTCAAAAAGCAAAAATTTTCTATTGAATTTGTTCAGCTTGTGGGCTTAATATGAAGCTCTGCCCTGAGTGTATTCTGCACGTGCTCAAGCTCACCGAAAAACTTCATACGGGTGCAGTCATCCGTGAACTTTTTATACCATGATATCACAACCCCCGAACCAGTCTACAGTGGAGTATTTTAGGAATATGCACACTTGAATATATTTATTATTTATAATATAAATATATTTATATTGCATTCTTTGTGTATCATACTATTTAGGCATAAAGAGTTTGGCAGAACAGTGTACACATAAAGAAATTATATATATATATATATATATATATATATCATTAACAATGCTATTGGGTAACCTTGGGAGTTTTTATTGCATAAAGTTTTACTGGATACCTATATAGAGAAATATGTAGTCAGACATTATAGACCAGTGTTTCTCAACCAGGGTGTTGCTAGTAGTTGCTAGTAGTTCCACTGACACCAATGATCTTTTTGGCTATCTGTAAGGGTGACATTCCTCCAAATGCTCAGCAAAATAAAAGGGATTCTTCCCAATGGCTGCAACTATAATATACTGTGGTTTGTGGATATAGTTATTATAGCAGGGTTTCCTTGAAGACCTGAAAGTTAATTTAAGGGTTCCTTAAATATTGAGAAAGACTGTATAGACCTGAAAATGCATGCCAGCCTCTGATTTAATTACCTCAAAATAGAGTATACAGAGAGTGCCAAAGTTATCATGAGTTCAGAGACAACTTTAAATATTTAGGTAAAAAAAAAACAACGCGTTTCGGGTGATAAAGACCGCCCCTTGTCAGGGCTTAGATAGACCAAACTAATTAGGACTCAGATGAGATTCAAATATGGTTGTATTGTGTGATCACTGTGTAAAAATGATATACCTCCCATCACTCCTAACCTTTACCTAAAGCATCAGCATGTTTCTTGCCAGTATATGAATCGAGTTGCTCTTTTCACTTCCTTCTGAGCTCTGTTGAACAGGTACTGCAAGAACCAGAGATTAAGGCTCCTTTCAGACATGTGGTTGAAAAAATCACACAATTAGTCGTTCCAAGGCGCATAGCAAATTGGTGCTATGCCTCTAGCAGCAACATACCATACCGCAAGTCTAAATGTTTGGATGTGTTGCCCTTGCTGGTGCCGTGCCTCTAGGAATGACATACCTTACCGCAGGTCAAACCATTTGGATGCATTGACCTTGCATCTATGGTGCTGGTGCAGTTCTTTCTCCAGATTTAAAAATCAACCACAAATCCACAGTTGTTGTTTCCAGGAACCATGGCGCAAGCCCACCGGAACAGAAGCAAAAGCTTACACAAATGGTGCCCAACTGCTTCTATACAGTTGAATGCAATCTGTTTTGGCACAGGGTTGAGCAGTTAGTACAACGCTGAGGTTTACCAAAAGTCCAAATGTCAGATTTAGATACTTAACACCACTAGCTTAAAATAACTTTAATGCCAGAATAATGACAACAATTCGTGTATTTCATATCTGCCTGATCCGCAGTTTCAAAGGTATACATTACGCAACATACTTGAAAACATTTTAAATTTCATTTTCAGGAACTCTTTGCTGCTTGATGACTCAAAGGTAAAGATATGAATCAGATCAGGTCATATACATTTGGGTTGGGTTTCTCTGCAAAAGTTCCTCATAAAGGCCCGCACAAGATTAATTACCTTATTTACATGCAATGTATAGAGTACAGCTTGAAATTGTTTAGAATTAATAATTAGTGACACTCTGGGAGTGGCTCTCATTGACTCACAGGAGAGATAAATATAGCAAAGCTTGAATTCCAGGTAGGAAAGTAAATTCTTATTATAAAAATGATGAAATGTTAAGACCAAAGGCCATTTTTAGGGATAGGGACACGTCATGACATACTCTTTATAGATAAGCTAATCGTGGCACTTTAATGTAATCCAACAAAATATCAGTTTTAATACATCAATAAAATAGATGTTATTCAAGAGATTGGAATGGATGGCTCTTGTTTATTGAATTGGTAGAAAAGAAATTATCTGGTGTGGATGACCAAATGGTGATGTTTCTGCCATTTTTACATTATGTGAATGTCTTGCGTGCCCTAACCGTTAGTTAAGTGTGGAAAATTACTAAAAACTAGAACCTGCGTGTGACTCTTCCTCCTACTCTACGTGTTTTAGCTGAATAAGTCTTAAAGGCTCTGCGCTAGTGATACAATTGCAGAATTTATCGGGTCTGTTTGATGATTTTGGTTGGCGTGTCGGAACCTGGACTGGCGTGCCGGAACCCGGTTGTTCCACCATCACACATTCTGTATATAATTATTATGTATTTATAAAATCACCAGCCTCTTTAATAGGTAGACCTTACTAGTGCCAGGTTCTTTTCCCTTCAGAACTGCCATTGATCTTTATGTCATAGATTCAGCTAAGTGCTGGAAACATTCCTCAGAGTAGATTGGTCCATATTGACGTGATAGCATTATGCAGTTGCCACAAATTGGCTGCAAATCAATGATGTGACTCTCCTATTCCACCACATCCAAGGTGCTCTACTGGATCGAGATCTGGTGACTGTAGAGGTCATTTGAATACAGGGAACACATTGTCATGTTTAAAAAACCAGTTTGGGATGATCTGAGCCTTGTGACATGGCAGGTTAACCAGCTGGATGTAGCCATCAGAAGATCGGGACACTGTGGGCATGTTGGACATGGGGTGGACATGGTCAGCAACATAGACATGGGATGGACATTGTCAGCAACAATACCAAGGTAGGCTGTGGCATTTAAACTATGCTCAGTTGGTACTAAGAGTCCCAAAGTTTGCCAAGAAAATATACCACACCATTACACAACCACCAGCCTGAACTGTTTATACAAGACAGAATGGGTGCATACCTTCATGTTGTTGGAGCCAAATTCTGACCCTACCATCGGAATGTCACCGCAGTTTCGAAACTTACAAGACCAGGCAACAATTTTCCAATCTTCTTTGTCCAATTTTGGTAAATTGAAGCCTGATGTGCTTGCTGACAGTATTGGCACCCGGTTTGGTCTCCTGTTGCCCATCTGCTTCTAGGACGTGTTGTGTGTTTAGGTATGCCGATCTGAAGACATTAGGTGTATTGAGTGGTTGTTTGAATTACTGTTGCCATTCTATCAGCTTGAACCAGTCTGGCCATTCTCCTCGGACCTCTGGCATCAGCAAGCCATTTTCACCCAGTGCACTGCCATTCAATGAAAATCTCCGCTGCCATCAAATTTCCAGCAGATCAGCAGATTCAAAAATACTAGGATTCGCCCATCTAGTACCAACAATCATGCCATGTCCAAAGTAATTTAAATGCTCTTTCTTCCCCATTCTGATGCTCGGTTTGGGCTGCCACTTGCATACCAAAAGCATTGAGTTGTTGCCATGTGATTGACTGTAAACATGTGGTTGACTGTAAACATGGAGAGAACATACAAACTGCATGCAGGTTGTGTCCTGGCTGAGACTTGATTTTAGGTCTCTAGGGCTGCAAGAGAAGAGTACTAAGCACCATCCCACCCACCATATTGATATAAAAAAAAATAATCCTGTTTCCCACGAGAAGCACTGAAAACGTCTTGCATTTTTCTGCTTTATTACAATTAACAGCATTTGAGACTCTACACATATCTATATCCATATCTATCTATCTAACTATATATATAAAGAGCAAGAACAAAGGGGCAAGTTATGGGTAAATATCTTGTGCCTATAACACCCCTGGGACATAGCATGGCATACCCAGCTTATGGTACATGTATCTCCACTCATTCCAATATATTTTGGACAATAGCACTCAATTCCTGGTGGGGTGGAGGTTCCACAATGGGCAAGGACAAAGGGGCAAGTTATGGTTAAATATTTTGTTCCCACAAACACCCTTGTTTCATTGCATGGCATCTCCAGTGGTCTCTCATCAAAGTTCTAACCAAGCCTAAACCTGTTTACCATCCCATATCAGGCAAGATTTGGCACATATACAGTGGTATAGCTGTGACCTGTAGCACACTATATGTATCCTATTTTTGGGGTTTCAAGAGGAAAGTCATGTAAACATGGTAGGAAAATACAAATGCCATGTGGGTAGTGTCCTTCCAAGATTCAAGTTCCCAGCATTGCAAGGAATGGGTGCCAACCACTTAGTCACAATGCTGCCCTCTAAACCCTTCATGAACTACCTCCAACTCTTCTCTGCTCCTTGGTGTTCACTGCCCCTCCTAGCTCTGTAACTTTGTGAGCAGTCTAGAGCAGGGAAGGTCCAGAATAGCCTTCTTAACCTTTTCATCCCTTGGAAACCCCTTAAAGCTTTTAGGTCCCGGGAAAACCAATTTATTGGAGAAGAAAAAGGCCTTTTTGGTGGTGGCCAGTGGAAAGATAGCCCCCTTGCAGTGGGGGCTAGAGTGCCAACTTTATGGACAACTAAAAATATCAATAGGTTCATGCAGCTGGCCCTACCAGGAGGTATTGGCCCCATAACTATGCAGGAATCATCGAATGGAAGATCAATCATCCTAAGTTTGAGGAACCCCTCATAACCTCTGGAGGAACCCTGGGGCTCCATGGGATCCTATTTGAGAATGGTTAATCCTCTGAGAATTTTCATCCCCATCTCTTCTTTACCGACGTACATTTGAAGACACCTATTTTAATGATAACGTTGAAAGAGGGGATTTCTTATATTTTGGAGGAATTTCTTCCTCCATCCGGTTGTGATCCTGTTGTGTCCCTATGACAGACATAGAAGGTTAATTTCCATAATGAGACACAGATGGAAAAAATTACTGCTGTCCGTATTTCCTCACCTCTACCAGTTTATGCTCTGCTATGTCAAGAATGGCAAGATGTTTTATTATTACATCAGCTTCATTAATTTATGTTTATGACTTTGTGGTTCAGCTTAAACCTGCTCATGATACGCTACAGGAATTTGTAGATAGTTGAAGTTTTTAGGCTCAGGCTGAGGTTCAAAGGAAACCTGGGCACAGGATAAATTAGGGGTCCCTATTAATAATATTATCATTAATAATAAACAGGATTTCATATAGCGCCAACATTTTATGCAGAGCTGTACATTAAATAGGGGTAGCAAATGACAGACAGTAACAGACCGTGAGACAGAAGGAGAAGAGGACCCTGCCCCGAGGAGCTTACAATCTAGGAGCTGTTGCCATTATTATGTTCCCATTATGAGGGATTTATACCTTGCCAGTGGTGGATTCTTTAATCTGTACACTTTCCGTGCACATTATAAGGAACTCCCATCATCCTAGTGCTGAATTCCTACATCTGTACACTTACTGTGCCCATTTTTAGGGATTCACACCATCCTAGCGCTGGATTGGTGAATCTGTACAGCTGCTGTGCTGACTATAAGAGGCTCTCACTAGCAGTGCAGGAGTCTGTACAGCTATGTTGCCATTTATCCAGATTTCCAATTATTGCTGTACTGCACTACCCATTCTGCAAACGAGGAGAACTAAATTCCCAGGTCTCCACCTGCTGTGCCCATTATGAAGAGCCCCCACCATGCCTGTTGGAGAAGCTTAAGAACACAAAAGCAGGCAGAAAAACCTAAAACTCCCAGGCAGACTAGAACAACATAATCAGGAGATATAACAGGGAGATCTTGTGGCTGAAATATCCAAAACAGTGCAGTCCAGTTGATGCCAAACCCCTGGCGCCCGCATGGAGGGTGTTCCTCCAAAACGTTGGGCCTGATTTCCTAAAACTTTCTAAGACTGGGGAAGCTAGACTATATTAGGAGAACCTGGGAGATCCAGCAAACCCGAAATAGATTTGGTCCAGGAATTAAAACATTTGCCAACTGATATCAAATATATTTTTTTTTTATCCATTGCAGGTTTGCCTGATATTCTATCTTCTCCAGATTTGGAGAACCATAACAAATTAGATCTAATCTGTCCTATTGTTTAGCCTTGAGTTTTCACGTCAGCTGAGATGAACGATCGTGTTCAGTGGTCCTCTGATGTTGTTCAATATCTGTCCAGGCAAATTGATGAAAAATTGATTGGGAATGACCACTGTACACACCAACAAAGCAGAGTACAGTATGATGCCACTCACTCGTCCTTCCCCTATCCCTCTCCATAGAACAGAATGGCACTGTGTGCACAGAGCTCAATCACGAAAGATCATTTCCACGAGACAGAAATCTGTATTGGGCTTAAAATATTATGTTATCCAAATCCTAAAAATCCATTGTTACTGAACTACCTAAACTAATAAGAAAGTTTTACAGACAACTGACAGATTTTGTGTTTTTGTATTAGTTTTCTGTTTATGTTTTTTGTGACTACAAGCAATCTTTTTTATTGTTCTCCAGTCTATGTTTGCAACATAGCCATCCATTAGCATAGTTTAGCCTGCCTCTGTCATTCTATGCACGCCCTCACTACCTGATTACTCCCTTTTAACATTGTCATTTCCTGATTTCACAGACTTTGTTGGTTTTTGTGACGCTGGGAATCCAGAAGTATCAGGGAGGGGCCACAGAGAGAGAGAGAGGAAAGAGAGGGGGAACATTCACAGGAGAATTGGCAGGAAGGAGCAGAGGCAACAGACAGACGTTCACTGCTCGGATCTAAACTGTCTCTCTACAGCGAACAGCGAAATAAAACTCACCCACAAATGAAAGAAGCGTATTAAAGCTCCCATTAAGTTGTTACCCTCCAAAAGTTTTGGTGGCTCCCTGTTGGATTAAGCCTTTGGAAAAATGTGCGAAAGCGTCTTAGCGACTGTACGGTGGAAATATTAAGGGGAAGCCTCGAAGATGAAAGTCATTTTGCTTTTGGTGAGTAAAAAGCTACTTCTTATTGTCACAAATTGGTTGCGGTGTGAGGGTATCATCAAGATCCAGAACTATGTACCATGAGGCCCACATAGGAAACCCATGGTGGTGCCACTATGTCCTATCCAAACTCCAGCTCAATGGCCGTCACAGCAATTTTTTGGAGGCTCTAAATCTATATTAAATTTTATTAGCCGAAAAGCTATTGCTACCTGCAGGGATGATAATGTAGCCAGATAGTAATGGGCCCCTATGTTTCCAGACCCCCATAGAAGTAATATGGTCTATTATAGTGCCCCCCCCCATGTTTGCCAAAAACTATTACCACCTGTAGAAAAGACTGTGTAGCCTGGTGTTTCTCAACCAGGGTTCTCTGCAACCCTAAGGTTCCTCTAAAGGTTCCGTAGGGTTCCTTGAGCCATTAGCAGTTTGTACCCCTCAAGTTTAACTGACAACAATTATCTTTTTGATTATCTGTAAGGGTGACATTTTTCCCAATGGCCAGCAACGTAGGAAGCATTCTTCCCAATGACCACCACACTAATATACTGTGAGCTGTGTATATATAGTAAATATGGCAGGTGTTTCCTGAAGACCTGAAAGTTATTTCAAGGGTCCCCCTATGTTTAAAAGTTTGGTGTAGTTGGATTTTGATGGGCCCCTTGCTTCCAGGCCCCTTAGCGGTAGTATGGTCTACTATAGTGAACCCCGTATTGGCCATATTGAGTTCCCTGAAGACCTGATTCCTGGTTATTTCAAGGGTTTCCCCATAGTAAAAAGTTTGTGGTTGCCAGAAATGATGGACCCTATGTTTTCTGGCCCCATAGAAGAAATATGGTTGGGTATAATGACCCCTGTATTTGCCACACACTATTGCTACCTGCAGGAATTACTGTGTAGCCAGACATAGTTGCTACCTGTAGAGATCACTATGTAGCCAAATCTTGATGGGCTCCTGCGCTTCCTGGCTCCATAGAAATAGTATGGTCTACCATAGTGGCCCCTATATGTCTCATGGTTACTGTTGATGAACCACAACACATCTAAACAGGTCCTAATGGGTCATCAAAGACTCGTAGTTCCTCACTGAGGTGATGGATAGGCAGAGTTGAGGTTTATGGGATAGGCACATTTCGTAGTTCTCATGAGCCTTTTTGAAATTTTTTCAGAATATATAAAATATCCAAAAATGTTTTTTAGGATTACATAAAATAGAACAAAAAGAGAGATTTTTATTTAGAAGGAAATTCAAGAGCATTCATGTGTTACGTTTATTGATAATCCACCCGAGATCTCCGAGAGCAGACAGAATTCAAACTACAAAAACAATACATTTCTCTCTCGTATGGAGATGTCGGGCTGGATGTCTGCAGCAACGCTGGGCAGCATTGCTCTGTCTGTTGTTGAAGAACGAGTTTATGTTTTTATGTTTCCTGGATTAGGAAATCTCACTTACGGGAAGACTTAAAATGACATTCAGTGTTATAGCACAACCCAGCACAGAGTACAGATTGTGTCATGTCAGTACTCTCTCCACTGATGGATTGAGCCTTATACGCCAATTCTGAAAATTTGTGCAAATTTTTTTACATTCGGAGCCCTATTACAGTTTTCTAATCCTAATTATTTATCTTTATACCCAAATCACTCTTTTCTAACATAAAGCCCACCTTTGCAATTTTGCAGCATGCATATTCATGGGCGTTGTGATTATTCATTTTGAATCGGCTGATGGCACCACAACAAGATGGCCTTCTACTTTATCCTACGCATCACCACCACAAATATGGCTCACAGCTTTGTGTTGTGGTGTATTACAAAGCGTGTGGGTTGGAGTGCATCCGCAAGGTGCGTTGGGGTGCCATTTAATATACACCGGCCTGCACGTTTTCATGCTTTCATGTCAAGCTGACTTAAAGCATCCGTCCATTATACAATTAATGTAGGTTAACTTGATCGGGGATGGGGGGGGGGGTAATAATTTATTGATCCAGTCATTTAGTGCAATGAATTCTATTTTTATCAAAACATATGTTTTATCCCTTACGAAGGAGTTATTCACTTTGCTTATGTGAACAGCCTGTATTCCTTTAGTAAGTCAGCCCCATTGAAATTTCACATGCAGCCACTAGTGGAGCTCTTGGCTCAATTTTGCATGATTCTAGGTTCTCATTTGCTTCTTTGTTGAAAAACAAGCAGTTGCTCTACGTTCCCCTTTTTTGGCCGCCTTTTCAGAGCCTGATCCTACACGTTGGGTTAATGTCCATGTTTCTCTGCATGATATGACAGGTGCGTTGGGTTGCCATTTCTACATAATTGCACTCAAGGCACACCCTGCCAATGCATTGCAGTATGGCAGCGTGCGGCAACTCACTACTATGTGAGGCTGTGTACTGATACAAATTGGCTGCCTGACATGATGTAGGGAGTTCAGATAAATAGGTTGCCCAGATGCAATGCATGCCAATGTGCCAAAGTGTGTTCGCCATAATGTGCACAGGTTCCTATGAAGATTCAATCAGAGAGAGAGAATCTGAAAGGAAACATCTTCTCTTTAGAAAGCCCATAGTGCTCTGGGAATCCTTGATCACTGATCTCTGGGAATCCTTGATCCCTTTTTTTTTTTTTACTTATATACAAATAATGACAGTATGAGGGGCAAGGGCTGCGGCAGATATCTAGGTCTGGAACAAAGAAAAATCAACATGGACCTATGAATCCAGACCATGTATGAATGCTTCTTTAGCTTCGACTTCCAGTTGTGTCTACAGCACAGGAACTGAAATAGAATCTCCCCATTGGAACACAGATAGTCAATCATACCATCCTATGAAATCCGCTGCAACTCTGAGAACACCCAGGTGACACTGCTTGGTACCTAAGTGGCCAATCATCAAGCACCCTGAGACAGGCAAAGAAGAGGTATCAATCACATGCTCCTTTAATTTATAGGTAACAAGGGTGTCACTTCGCTCTCGACAGGAAACCAGAGCAGCAGAGCAGAGGATTATTTTCTAGACTTATGATAATTACCCCTTAGATGTCTGTTACCCAGCCAAGTACACTTGATGCATTAAAGAAATGTTTGGCACACATTACCTCTGCGCCCTTCCTGGCATACAGTGTAGGAGCACAATGCTAGACTAATTAAATCTGAAAAGCCACAGTTCAGTGCTCTTGCATTACATTGTGGAGTCAATACAAAATGCGTTGTAGTTTAGTTTAGTATTGCACTGCAGTTGGCTGTTTAGGTCAATAAAAATCAAGGTTTGTCCTAGAGGGCCAACGCTCTCTGTGCTGTATCTCCGGGGGAGTAGCGCTGTCACTCCGTGTTTTTTCCTAATTTGGACAATAAACAACTTCCTGCCTAAGGATTGGTAACTTGCAATATTATAAATTTCTGGCAGGGATTAATGAGCAAAAATACACATTCTTTGACCGGAAAATATTGTTTACAAGCAAACATTACCAGACTTCCCTGCACACTTATTCACTGACTTCCTTATGCTGAGTGTTATGATTTTGCTAGAATAGTTTTATTGTTTTCACAGTTTCAGGCAGGGAGAAATCCAGGCTGCAGTTTATGGGAAACTGAAACAAAGTTCACTCTTGAAATGAAGCAGTGAATGGGGTTTATTTCCAGTATGATATCCCTTACTATGAATGGCTCATTCAGAGGTGAGAGGGAGCGCCCTGCGGCCAGGTCTGTCTCATCCGATCCCTACCCATGCAGGGTACTCTGGTTGGCATTGTGTAAAGCCCTGCTGGCCAACAAGTGGTTCGGTGGCCACATGTGGCCCAATGGCAGTTATCACCTCAGGGCCCCTGCGGGATAAAATTAATTAAAAAAAAGTTCTTTCAGGGAAGAAAAAATATTTATTTGACTAGAATCTATCTAAGTGTTCCTGTATTATCTCTGCAGTCTCTGACCATCTCCTATACAATGGGCCTGATTTATTAAAGGCTGGTCAGGATACATTTTCATTAGTGAAGCTAGGTGATCCAGCAAACCTGGAATGGTTCTGGTCCAGGACTTAAAACATTTGCTAACAAACAGAAAATTACTTTGGAGAAACACAGCTTCACTGATGTAAGTATATCCTCTCCAGCCTTGGAAAGTTTTAATAAATCAGGCCCAATGTCTACAGTCTCTGACTGTTCCCTATTATGTATTCAGTGTCTGACCATCTTATTTACCATGTCTGCAGTCTCTAACCATCTCCTGTACTATGTTTGCAATCTCCGATCATCTCCATAGTAGGTCTGCGGTTTATGAGAATCTGACTTATTCTTACCTGAACAGAACTTGGTACCACCACCTTGCAACCTGTACAACTAAGCCCATAGTCATGGAGGAAAAAAACATCTGTAGTACAGGGAAACGGCTGATAGGAGGAGGGATCAAAGTGATGAGCTCATTAATCTGCTGCTTATCCTGTCACTTTCCAATCATAGGCCTGGGCTGTGTGGCAGAGCTGTGTCAATTTCAGGACTAGCTGGGCAAAACTTTAAATTCTATGGCTTCATTATCATTTTTTACTAATTTGCCTGGAGTTCTGGTACCAGGAGTAACTCAATGGTTCAGCATTTACCCTTAAAGTCCTAAAATGAATTAATACCTTCATTCTTGTACCATCCTGTGCTGGTAGTCATGTGGCAAAATCATTTCCCCTTGGTCAACCCTTACATCTACCATTACCAAAACTTCTTCATGACCAGTCATGGCAACTGCCCAGTAAAGAGAAGTGGTAGGGGCGGAGCCAATCATTGTCTTCCAATCTAAAGTCAGTATTTGCATAACAGACCACCTTGAATTGCCAATAAAGACAGCTGGCACTACCCTCGGGCACCAGGAGTTATCTGCTGTTACATGCAAGAAGCACATTAACCATTGCTTGATTGGTTGACTTTGGAAAATACTGAATATTGCTTTAAAGTGGATGAGGCCTTTAAATGAATTCGAGAAAAGCATTTATATGTTTTTGCTTGTGACTTTTATTTTTTAAATAAAATATTTTCCTATTGAAACAGTTGTCATATTTTTTCAAAGAAATTATTTAAAAAAAACTGAATTGGTAGTTTGAGCTTGAGTTGACAACACTGTATGGAAATTACACCCAGGGATGTCAGCCCTGCCCCAGTTACCCTCTGCTGAACTACAGAACATCTCTCTTATGTCATGAAGATGTGGGGAGGAGATGTTCTGTATTAAGGGCTTATATAAGTATAAAAATAGAAGATGCCTTCTTCTTCTCCCTCCTCTTCCTTCTGCCTTCTTCCTCATCTTCCTTCTTCTTCTTCTCCATCCTCTTCCTTCTGCCTCTTCTTCTTCTTCCTCCACTTCCTTTTGGCACTTCTTCTTCCTCCTCTTCATTCTGCCTTCTTCTTCCTCCTCTTCCTTTTGTTTTCTTCATTTTATTGTTAACTAATGAATCCAGCTTTAGAGCTCCTAGCACCTTGCAGTCTCAGGCTCTTCCAGGCAACGAGCCACCAGAAGCCACACACAGGATGGGCACCATGGAACCCTATAGGTCATGTCAGGGTCACCAGGCCAAATTCCCTTTCATAATTCTAAGCCACCATAAGGGACTCCTGGAGGGGCAATCACCATTCACTGACCACCATTGAGTCCAACTTTGTTTCAATGACCTCAATGTATCCCAACTTCTAGGACCACTGCTAATCATCATCTGCTCACCTTCTCTCCCAGGACATTCACCTTTATTTCATCTTCTGGAACATACCAAAGCATGGAGGAAACCCCAGAAGTATTGTATACCTGCACTACATATGTATCTGCTAGTGAATAGACTTTTAAGACATGGGCCACTGGATAGGTAAGTATTCTGTACTGTAAATTTGGTGTATTTTGAACCCTTTATTAACGAGGTCATATTAAGAGGTGTTTAGCGCTCATGCCTTATGGGTACGCAGCATCACATGTGGGTGCTACCACTGCTATGCACAGCCCCCTATTACCAACCATGATCTGGATACCTTGCAAATACCTATCCATGGTATCATTGGGTCTAAATTAAGATATGCAATGAAAAATAAAAAAATTTCATTTAAAAAGTTGTAAAAATATTGAATAGGAAGAAAAAAAGGAACAATAGAAGGCAAAATAAAATCATAATAAACTTAATAAATCAGCCTTAGAAAGGGTCTTGTGGTGTTCTTATTGAATTTTTAGATACATTGGAGTTGATTTAGTAGTTTAGGCTGTTAAACTGGCAAAGTCAGTTAGCTAAACTAAGTGAAACATTCCTTACAATGAGATACAATGAAGGCAATTCCCACATGGACTGTGACGTTAGATTTTCCGCCCTCTCTAAAAATATTTCTTCAATGATTTATAACCAGGCAGATACTACATGGCACACACACATTTATTTCCCACTCCTACGCAAATCGCATTACCCAATGAAATGGCTGCCAAGTGTGTATCTAGCCAACCAGCTTGCCAACCAATATTCACAATGCCAATCAAGTGGCTGGCAATGTAACCAGTATTTAATAACTCGAATTTAAAAAGCACAGCATAAAAGCTTATCACCAAATAGGTATGTAACTCCAGTTTTATAGGGAACTCTAGTGGGTATATTGTTCTCTACGCATTTCGCAAAATCTCAGTCCGATTCTTCAGGAGATCTAGAGAACCCAAAAGTTACATTTGATACAATTTCACAAATGTTTTAAAAAAATTCTATTTACATTTTCAAAGATTTTTACAACTGAAAATCAATATACAGTTACATTTTGTTTGTTGTTCTCCTATGTATTACATGACAAACCCAAATTGTCTCAATGGCCACAGGCCAGGAAATGGTCAGAGACTGAAACCGTAATACAGGGAGCGGTCTGAGACACAATTATATGTGCCTACGACAATCATTTGCTGATATCATGCCATTATTAAGACATAGATAAGTCACAGTCCATCTCACACTAACAGACCAATAGTGTATGAGATCATTACAACCAGACATAGAGCTCCTAATTGTAACTGGAGTGAAGATTGTATAAATCAAAAGGAAGGTCTCTAAACCCGGCGCGTTTCACCTCTTGGGCTTCCTCTGGGGTATTAGGAAGACCATACCGGTACTATAAGATAAGCATATTACCTAGTAATATAGTCCATTGGAAGGTGAAAGTTAAATTAAAAAATATATACTTTATAAAAAAGAATGCCATTTAATATGATATAATTTTATATAATGGAATTGTATGCTTTACATACAAGTGTTAAGATGTTGTAAATGTAATAAAATTTGTGTTATTGGAAAAAAGTGTTATTTTTTAAAAGGGGTCTAAAGGTAATGAGAAAAGAACCAAGGTATGAGAAGGAAAGATATTTTGACTTGGTATGGTTGTCCTATAAATCTAATATTTTCATAGCTAGGTTAAATTATAAGTACAATAGAGTAATGGGTGCAGTGGAATAATTGCCTTTTACATGAAATGAATAATAACAAAGAATAATAGCAACATAAAAGATAATAATAATAATATTCACAATATTTATACCACTAAAAACAATAATATACCAATCATTACCATAAGGTAAAACATAATAATTACCACAATAATATTATTGTAACCTTCAGTTTGAAATATTATTATTATAAATAATGTTATCTTAATAATAATATTTTACTCGTGGTAATATTATTGTATTGTATTATAATAGTAATAGTACTAATTTGTGTGTAATTTTAATATTTAAAATATTCTAAACAACAAAATTACATTATAATAATGATGAAGTTGCATAAATAAAGATTCATAATAAAGATATATAAAGATTAAATATCATTACTACTACATAGCATTACTACACTACATATATCATTACTACTAACAGCCATGTTTAAAGGCAGAGGCAACTTAAAAGATACGTTTAATCCTTTTTTTAGCAGGTATGTTTTTTTCGATACAGGTGAACATGTATCGAAATAAATATATTAGTTATTAATTGGATCTATATCTATATATAAACTTATATATATATAAATAAATACATTAGATATTAGTGAAAGTCAAAATAAGTATCAGTTACTTATCAGTTACTGAGTTACTTATCATGATTTATCAAAAACTCTCCATGACTGGAGAAGATAGACTGTCATTGAAGAGCATTCGAAGTGAACAAGAAAAACTGAAATGGATCTGGTCCAGGATTGAAAACGCTTACTAACCATTAGCAAATCATTTCAGATTCCATATTTCAAGGAATAAATTTGTTTCAGTCCCCCTTCCTAAATGTCCCCTAAATGCCACATGCCTTGTTTATCGATAGAAAAGAAAAAGGTAGGAGCAAATTTTTGGGACTTTTTAGGCATATTTCTACAAAATAATTTTTTATCATTCACTTTTAAACAATCGTAAAAACAAGTTAACAAATTAAAATGACAGTAACATAAAACATATTTCAATTTAGTTACTTTTCAGGGTAAGCCTCTTTGATATTAATAAAAACGAATAAATTAAAATTTAAATCATCTTACTTTTTGTTCCAATCCAGATGATTCTTGTAACTTCTAAGAATAACATTTCAGCTCCCTCTGGTGTAGAAAAAAAAGTCTTGTTATAGCAACAAAGTAAACTTTGGAAGCCCAACCCTCTTACGTCAGCATAAAATGAATGTAAATAGTGGCAGAACATGATTCACACACACACAGCGTGGACACTCCAGAGCTAGTCAGGTAAGGATCTGTTTTCTTCTTTTTATTAGAACACCAAATATCCAAATCCTTCTCTTAAAAATTCACATTTGCTAATGTGAAGATTGTAGTTGACATTTTGTGTGTATCATTTTCATCAAGCTGTGTTTATGATATGAAAATTTTTGATTTCTGACTTTACCAAGATAGCCGGATTATCTCTCTTTATCTGTTGTGGGCTTAAATTTGGCCCAATGCCCCTTATCCCGTACAGCTGTCCCTAGTCTTATGACAACGTATGCTCTGTATAAATGAGATAAACCGGCTGTTTGTAATGTCCGAGACTAATTTTTGGCAATTCATGTTCTACGTTATGTTCGGAGAAGTTTATGGGTTGCTGTGATCTAGGTAGGTTTTGCCTACATATTGTTCATATTGTTTTATCAGCTTCCAGAAGTCTGTACGTTGGTTTAGCAAAAGTATTTTGCTGTTGGATTATTGATGCCTTGGTTTTTTTTATTGAAAATCAGATGTGGATGTATTTTGCCTTATATTTTAGTGCCAAGGCTTCCACGCAATGGTTTAAAGAGACGTTTTGGATGCCCATCAGGGCCACTGATATACTATTACTTTTCATCTGTTTTAATGGTTATCAAAATTTGGTGTTGGAGCTTAGAGGGACGTAGAGTCATATGACAGTGTTCTGGTTTAGTGATTGGCTGACAGACAGCACCGCTTTATTGGAGGGGGTTTTATGCTCCTCCATGCCTTGAAGCACTGGGATACCTGGGTAGATACCACACTAGAGGTAACAGTGTGTCAGATATGCAGCTACTGACATTTGACAGTGTTTTTTTTAAATAAAGTATAACCTTTATTTAAAAAAATACAAAATTCCTTTATTATACCCCAAAACAGAGTTCATATATAGTGCAGACCCACTCTCCACTGTCTGGCGCAGTATGGGTCATTGTATACCCACTTATACCCCCCATATGAGTATTCAATGCGAAACTATAAAACTGAGGGTCAATAAGGCTAGAGATATGTGTTGTACTCCCAAGTGTCTATTCATATTGACATAGCCCAGGTAGAACTCCAATTGATTAATATGTGTTTTTTTTTTCCTTTTTACAGAGCATCCAGCTGACTAATAAAGACATTTTCACCTGTCCAATGAAAGACACTGCACTGGAAACGGGATTCGCTGGATATATCAGTCCTAAGGAAATTGGTAAGGACTATGAACAGAATTGTGTTGTTTGTCAAGGAAATTTAAAGCGTATGTGTAGACTGGGGTTTTATAGCTCAGGTGAATTCTGTAGTTCCACTTAAGATGAGGAATGTGGCCCTCTGTGTGTAGGCAGCATATTCTCTCCAACTGTCTGACACACCCCCTGCTTAGTCACAACTACTGTGCTCCAATCAGGAGTGAACCTAAGCTTTGCTGATTGGATCACAGAGATTGTGACTGTGCAAGGGGGCGTGTAGGAGCGCTGGAGTTAGACCGCTGCTTTTGCAGCCAAAGCCAAGGATGAGGAGTTGGGATAATACAGAAGTTATCCGAGTTTTGGGAGTGTGTTTAGGTTTACATGGGATTATCTCACCCATAATTTCCTCCAAAATGTATCATTAGTGTTCGATTGTTGAATGGAGACATGTATATCAATTCTTCATGTCTCATTGGTGGTTTATTTAATGCTGCTTGTATATAGTGAGCCATCTCTTCAGGTTAAATGGGGATGCCATGGTGTTTTGACCCTATTTCAGTTTTACATACCCAAACCAAAACAAAACCAGGACTCTCCTTTGTTGGTTAGTTTGACCTTGGTTAGTGTGTGTTAGTTGGCATATTCTCCCTTTATTCTCAAGGCAGGTATGGCACTAATGCATTGCGTCTCATACAAAAAGGCACAGACTCTTCTTTTTCTGCATTAGTATTACCTCTGAGTGTCATATGGGGGCAAATATGGATTCAGTCTTGTGGTTGTGGCAAAATTGGTCCTGGCAGTAACAATGAGTAGATCTACTGCTGTTGACAGATTTGTCCTTCAAAACACAAGTTTCAAGACCCAATGGAAATAAAGGAAATGACCAAAAGCAGGCTATAGCAAGACTGGAAAAAACACCTTGTTACCATAACCCTGAAAGAGAAACCACAAAAAACAGGTCAGCTTTACTGTTGATCGGTAACAAAAATAATAAAACAGCTTTGCCACACAACATAGTAGCTGCCCTTGCTTTGCATATGGATATAGCCTTACATGCCTGTATTAATTTTTACAATATTTGTACATGTACACTACATTTACCCATGGTATTGTACACTGCCCAGCCAAAAAAAACTCCCATGTATAATATTAAATTGTATTTAATTGAACCGCCTTTAAGCTTTGATTACACCATGCATTCGCCATGGTATATACAATGTCACCACACTTATTTCCATCCATATTGATAATGGGAGAAACTGACCATTGTGTAAAGTTTTCTCCAGTACATCTCCAAGATTCTCAATGGCGTAAAGACCTAGATTCTATGGTGACCAATCTATGTGTGAAAAGAGGTCTCACTGCCCCTGAACCGTTCTTTGAGTCCAATAAATCCTGGCATTGTCTTCTTGTGTTTCTAACTGCTGTATTTTGCTATGAACTTGTTTCAAGCATTTTACATGCCTGTTCAATGTGTGCGCTTTCATCTATGGTTCATGACCTACAAAACAGCTGTGTTAAGGTCAGGCCACGAGTTTCCTTTTCAAAAAGCAAAAATTTTCTATTGAATTTGTTCAGCTTGTGGGCTTAATATGAAGCTCTGCCCTGAGTGTATTCTGCACGTGCTCAAGCTCACCGAAAAACTTCATACGGGTGCAGTCATCCGTGAACTTTTTATACCATGATATCACAACCCCCGAACCAGTCTACAGTGGAGTATTTTAGGAATATGCACACTTGAATATATTTATTATTTATAATATAAATATATTTATATTGCATTCTTTGTGTATCATACTATTTAGGCATAAAGAGTTTGGCAGAACAGTGTACACATAAAGAAATTATATATATATATATATATATATATATATCATTAACAATGCTATTGGGTAACCTTGGGAGTTTTTATTGCATAAAGTTTTACTGGATACCTATATAGAGAAATATGTAGTCAGACATTATAGACCAGTGTTTCTCAACCAGGGTGTTGCTAGTAGTTGCTAGTAGTTCCACTGACACCAATGATCTTTTTGGCTATCTGTAAGGGTGACATTCCTCCAAATGCTCAGCAAAATAAAAGGGATTCTTCCCAATGGCTGCAACTATAATATACTGTGGTTTGTGGATATAGTTATTATAGCAGGGGTTCCTTGAAGACCTGAAAGTTAATTTAAGGGTTCCTTAAATATTGAGAAAGACTGTATAGACCTGAAAATGCATGCCAGCCTCTGATTTAATTACCTCAAAATAGAGTATACAGAGAGTGCCAAAGTTATCATGAGTTCAGAGACAACTTTAAATATTTAGGTAAAAAAAAAACAACGCGTTTCGGGTGATAAAGACCGCCCCTAGTCAGGGCTTAGATAGACCAAACTAATTAGGACTCAGATGAGATTCAAATATGGTTGTATTGTGTGATCACTGTGTAAAAATGATATACCTCCCATCACTCCTAACCTTTACCTAAAGCATCAGCATGTTTCTTGCCAGTATATGAATCGAGTTGCTCTTTTCACTTCCTTCTGAGCTCTGTTGAACAGGTACTGCAAGAACCAGAGATTAAGGCTCCTTTCAGACCTGTGGTTGAAAAAATCACACAATTAGTCGTTCCAAGGCGCATAGCAAATTGGTGCTATGCCTCTAGCAGCAACATACCATACCGCAAGTCTAAATGTTTGGATGTGTTGCCCTTGCTGGTGCCGTGCCTCTAGGAATGACATACCTTACCGCAGGTCAAACCATTTGGATGCATTGACCTTGCATCTATGGTGCTGGTGCAGTTCTTTCTCCAGATTTAAAAATCAACCACAAATCCACAGTTGTTGTTTCCAGGAACCATGGCGCAAGCCCACCGGAACAGAAGCAAAAGCTTACACAAATGGTGCCCAACTGCTTCTATACAGTTGAATGCAATCAGTTTTGGCACAGGGTTGAGCAGTTAGTACAACGCTGCGGTTTACCAAAAGTCCAAATGTCAGATTTAGATACTTAACACCACTAGCTTAAAATAACTTTAATGCCAGAATAATGACAACAATTCGTGTATTTCATATCTGCCTGATCCGCAGTTTCAAAGGTATACATTACGCAACATACTTGAAAACATTTTAAATTTCATTTTCAGGAACTCTTTGCTGCTTGATGACTCAAAGGTAAAGATATGAATCAGATCAGGTCATATACATTTGGGTTGGGTTTCTCTGCAAAAGTTCCTCATAAAGGCCCGCACAAGATTAATTACATTATTTACATGCAATGTATAGAGTACAGCTTGAAATTGTTTAGAATTAATAATTAGTGACACTCTGGGAGTGGCTCTCATTGACTCACAGGAGAGATAAATATAGCAAAGCTTGAATTCCAGGTAGGAAAGTAAATTCTTATTATAAAAATGATGAAATGTTAAGACCAAAGGCCATTTTTAGGGATAGGGACACGTCATGACATACTCTTTATAGATAAGCTAATCGTGGCACTTTAATGTAATCCAACAAAATATCAGTTTTAATACATCAATAAAATAGATGTTATTCAAGAGATTGGAATGGATGGCTCTTGTTTATTGAATTGGTAGAAAAGAAATTATCTGGTGTGGATGACCAAATGGTGATGTTTCTGCCATTTTTACATTATGTGAATGTCTTGCGTGCCCTAACCGTTAGTTAAGTGTGGAAAATTACTAAAAACTAGAACCTGCGTGTGACTCTTCCTCCTACTCTACGTGTTTTAGCTGAATAAGTCTTAAAGGCTCTGCGCTAGTGATACAAGTGCAGAATTTATCGGGTCTGTTTGATGATTTTGGTTGGCGTGTCGGAACCTGGACTGGCGTGCCGGAACCCGGTTGTTCCACCAACACACATTCTGTATATAATTATTATGTATTTATAAAATCACCAGCCTCTTTAATAGGTAGACCTTACTAGTGCCAGGTTCTTTTCCCTTCAGAACTGCCATTGATCTTTATGTCATAGATTCAGCTAAGTGCTGGAAACATTCCTCAGAGTAGATTGGTCCATATTGACGTGATACCATTATGCAGTTGCCACAAATTGGCTGCAAATCAATGATGTGACTCTCCTATTCCACCACATCCAAGGTGCTCTACTGGATCGAGATCTGGTGACTGTAGAGGTCATTTGAATACAGGGAACACATTGTCATGTTTAAAAAACCAGTTTGGGATGATCTGAGCCTTGTGACATGGCAGGTTAACCAGCTGGATGTAGCCATCAGAAGATCGGGACACTGTGGGCATGTTGGACATGGGGTGGACATGGTCAGCAACATAGACATGGGATGGACATTGTCAGCAACAATACCAAGGTAGGCTGTGGCATTTAAACTATGCTCAGTTGGTACTAAGAGTCCCAAAGTTTGCCAAGAAAATATACCACACCATTACACAACCACCAGCCCGAACTGTTTATACAAGACAGAATGGGTGCATACCTTCATGTTGTTGGAGCCAAATTCTGACCCTACCATCGGAATGTCACCGCAGTTTCGAAACTTACAAGACCAGGCAACAATTTTCCAATCTTCTTTGTCCAATTTTGGTAAATTGAAGCCTGATGTGCTTGCTGACAGTATTGGCACCCGGTTTGGTCTCCTGTTGCCCATCTGCTTCTAGGACGTGTTGTGTGTTTAGGTATGCCGATCTGAAGACATTAGGTGTATTGAGTGGTTGTTTGAATTACTGTTGCCATTCTATCAGCTTGAACCAGTCTGGCCATTCTCCTCGGACCTCTGGCATCAGCAAGCCATTTTCACCCAGTGCACTGCCATTCAATGAAAATCTCCGCTGCCATCAAATTTCCAGCAGATCAGCAGATTCAAAAATACTAGGATTCGCCCATCTAGTACCAACAATCATGCCATGTCCAAAGTAATTTAAATGCTCTTTCTTCCCCATTCTGATGCTCGGTTTGGGCTGCCACTTGCATACCAAAAGCATTGAGTTGTTGCCATGTGATTGACTGTAAACATGTGGTTGACTGTAAACATGGAGAGAACATACAAACTGCATGCAGGTTGTGTCCTGGCTGAGACTTGATTTTAGGTCTCTAGGGCTGCAAGAGAAGAGTACTAAGCACCATCCCACCCACTATATTGATATAAAAAAAAATAATCCTGTTTCCCACGAGAAGCACTGAAAACGTCTTGCATTTTTCTGCTTTATTACAATTAACAGCATTTGAGACTCTACACATATCTATATCCATATCTATCTATCTAACTATATATATAAAGAGCAAGAACAAAGGGGCAAGTTATGGGTAAATATCTTGTCCCTATAACACCCCTGGGACATAGCATGGCATACCCAGCTTATGGTACATGTATCTCCACTCATTCCAATATATTTTGGACAATAGCACTCAATTCCTGGTGGGGTGGAGGTTCCACAATGGGCAAGGACAAAGGGGCAAGTTATGGTTAAATATTTTGTTCCCACAAACACCCTTGTTTCATTGCATGGCATCTCCAGTGGTCTCTCATCAAAGTTCTAACCAAGCCTAAACCTGTTTACCATCCCATATCAGGCAAGATTTGGCACATATACAGTGGTATAGCTGTGACCTGTAGCACACTATATGTATCCTATTTTTGGGGTTTCAAGAGGAAAGTCATGTAAACATGGTAGGAAAATACAAATGCCATGTGGGTAGTGTCCTTCCAAGATTCAAGTTCCCAGCATTGCAAGGAATGGGTGCCAACCACTTAGTCACAATGCTGCCCTCTAAACCCTTCATGAACTACCTCCAACTCTTCTCTGCTCCTTGGTGTTCACTGCCCCTCCTAGCTCTGTAACTTTGTGAGCAGTCTAGAGCAGGGAAGGTCCAGAATAGCCTTCTTAACCTTTTCATCCCTTGGAAACCCCTTAAAGCTTTTAGGTCCCGGGAAAACCAATTTATTGGAGAAGAAAAAGGCCTTTTTGGTGGTGGCCAGTGGAAAGATAGCCCCCTTGCAGTGGGGGCTAGAGTGCCAACTTTATGGACAACTAAAAATATCAATAGGTTCATGCAGCTGGCCCTACCAGGAGGTATTGGCCCCATAACTATGCAGGAATCATCGAATGGAAGATCAATCATCCTAAGTTTGAGGAACCCCTCATAACCTCTGGAGGAACCCTGGGGCTCCATGGGATCCTATTTGAGAATGGTTAATCCTCTGAGAATTTTCATCCCCATCTCTTCTTTACCGACGTACATTTGAAGACACCTATTTTAATGATAACGTTGAAAGAGGGGATTTCTTATATTTTGGAGGAATTTCTTCCTCCATCCGGTTGTGATCCTGTTGTGTCCCTATGACAGACATAGAAGGTTAATTTCCATAATGAGACACAGATGGAAAAAATTACTGCTGTCCGTATTTCCTCACCTCTACCAGTTTATGCTCTGCTATGTCAAGAATGGCAAGATGTTTTATTATTACATCAGCTTCATTAATTTATGTTTATGACTTTGTGGTTCAGCTTAAACCTGCTCATGATACGCTACAGGAATTTGTAGATAGTTGAAGTTTTTAGGCTCAGGCTGAGGTTCAAAGGAAACCTGGGCACAGGATAAATTAGGGGTCCCTATTAATAATATTATCATTAATAATAAACAGGATTTCATATAGCGCCAACATTTTATGCAGAGCTGTACATTAAATAGGGGTAGCAAATGACAGACAGTAACAGACCGTGAGACAGAAGGAGAAGAGGACCCTGCCCCGAGGAGCTTACAATCTAGGAGCTGTTGCCATTATTATGTTCCCATTATGAGGGATTTATACCTTGCCAGTGGTGGATTCTTTAATCTGTACACTTTCCGTGCACATTATAAGGAACTCCCATCATCCTAGTGCTGAATTCCTACATCTGTACACTTACTGTGCCCATTTTTAGGGATTCACACCATCCTAGCGCTGGATTGGTGAATCTGTACAGCTGCTGTGCTGACTATAAGAGGCTCTCACTAGCAGTGCAGGAGTCTGTACAGCTATGTTGCCATTTATCCAGATTTCCCACCATTGCTGTACTGCACTACCCATTCTGCAAACGAGGAGAACTAAATTCCCAGGTCTCCACCTGCTGTGCCCATTATGAAGAGCCCCCACCATGCCTGTTGGAGAAGCTTAAGAACACAAAAGCAGGCAGAAAAACCTAAAACTCCCAGGCAGACTAGAACAACATAATCAGGAGATATAACAGGGAGATCTTGTGGCTGAAATATCCAAAACAGTGCAGTCCAGTTGATGCCAAACCCCTGGCGCCCGCATGGAGGGTGTTCCTCCAAAACGTTGGGCCTGATTTCCTAAAACTTTCTAAGACTGGGGAAGCTAGACTATATTAGGAGAACCTGGGAGATCCAGCAAACCCGAAATAGATTTGGTCCAGGAATTAAAACATTTGCCAACTGATATCAAATATATTTTTTTTTTATCCATTGCAGGTTTGCCTGATATTCTATCTTCTCCAGATTTGGAGAACCATAACAAATTAGATCTAATCTGTCCTATTGTTTAGCCTTGAGTTTTCACGTCAGCTGAGATGAACGATCGTGTTCAGTGGTCCTCTGATGTTGTTCAATATCTGTCCAGGCAAATTGATGAAAAATTGATTGGGAATGACCACTGTACACACCAACAAAGCAGAGTACAGTATGATGCCACTCACTCGTCCTTCCCCTATCCCTCTCCATAGAACAGAATGGCACTGTGTGCACAGAGCTCAATCACGAAAGATCATTTCCACGAGACAGAAATCTGTATTGGGCTTAAAATATTATGTTATCCAAATCCTAAAAATCCATTGTTACTGAACTACCTAAACTAATAAGAAAGTTTTACAGACAACTGACAGATTTTGTGTTTTTGTATTAGTTTTCTGTTTATGTTTTTTGTGACTACAAGCAATCTTTTTTATTGTTCTCCAGTCTATGTTTGCAACATAGCCATCCATTAGCATAGTTTAGCCTGCCTCTGTCATTCTATGCACGCCCTCACTACCTGATTACTCCCTTTTAACATTGTCATTTCCTGATTTCACAGACTTTGTTGGTTTTTGTGACGCTGGGAATCCAGAAGTATCAGGGAGGGGCCACAGAGAGAGAGAGAGGAAAGAGAGGGGGAACATTCACAGGAGAATTGGCAGGAAGGAGCAGAGGCAACAGACAGACGTTCACTGCTCGGATCTAAACTGTCTCTCTACAGCGAACAGCGAAATAAAACTCACCCACAAATGAAAGAAGCGTATTAAAGCTCCCATTAAGTTGTTACCCTCCAAAAGTTTTGGTGGCTCCCTGTTGGATTAAGCCTTTGGAAAAATGTGCGAAAGCGTCTTAGCGACTGTACGGTGGAAATATTAAGGGGAAGCCTCGAAGATGAAAGTCATTTTGCTTTTGGTGAGTAAAAAGCTACTTCTTATTGTCACAAATTGGTTGCGGTGTGAGGGTATCATCAAGATCCAGAACTATGTACCATGAGGCCCACATAGGAAACCCATGGTGGTGCCACTATGTCCTATCCAAACTCCAGCTCAATGGCCGTCACAGCAATTTTTTGGAGGCTCTAAATCTATATTAAATTTTATTAGCCGAAAAGCTATTGCTACCTGCAGGGATGATAATGTAGCCAGATAGTAATGGGCCCCTATGTTTCCAGACCCCCATAGAAGTAATATGGTCTATTATAGTGCCCCCCCATGTTTGCAAAAACTATTACCACCTGTAGAAAAGACTGTGTAGCCTGGTGTTTCTCAACCAGGGTTCTCTGCAACCCTAAGGTTCCTCTAAAGGTTCCGTAGGGTTCCTTGAGCCATTAGCAGTTTGTACCCCTCAAGTTTAACTGACAACAATTATCTTTTTGATTATCTGTAAGGGTGACATTTTTCCCAATGGCCAGCAACGTAGGAAGCATTCTTCCCAATGACCACCACACTAATATACTGTGAGCTGTGTATATATAGTAAATATGGCAGGTGTTTCCTGAAGACCTGAAAGTTATTTCAAGGGTCCCCCTATGTTTAAAAGTTTGGTGTAGTTGGATTTTGATGGGCCCCTTGCTTCCAGGCCCCTTAGCGGTAGTATGGTCTACTATAGTGAACCCCGTATTGGCCATATTGAGTTCCCTGAAGACCTGATTCCTGGTTATTTCAAGGGTTTCCCCATAGTAAAAAGTTTGTGGTTGCCAGAAATGATGGACCCTATGTTTTCTGGCCCCATAGAAGAAATATGGTTGGGTATAATGACCCCTGTATTTGCCACACACTATTGCTACCTGCAGGAATTACTGTGTAGCCAGACATAGTTGCTACCTGTAGAGATCACTATGTAGCCAAATCTTGATGGGCTCCTGCGCTTCCTGGCTCCATAGAAATAGTATGGTCTACCATAGTGGCCCCTATATGTCTCATGGTTACTGTTGATGAACCACAACACATCTAAACAGGTCCTAATGGGTCATCAAAGACTCGTAGTTCCTCACTGAGGTGATGGATAGGCAGAGTTGAGGTTTATGGGATAGGCACATTTCGTAGTTCTCATGAGCCTTTTTGAAATTTTTTCAGAATATATAAAATATCCAAAAATGTTTTTTAGGATTACATAAAATAGAACAAAAAGAGAGATTTTTATTTAGAAGGAAATTCAAGAGCATTCATGTGTTACGTTTATTGATAATCCACCCGAGATCTCCGAGAGCAGACAGAATTCAAACTACAAAAACAATACATTTCTCTCTCGTATGGAGATGTCGGGCTGGATGTCTGCAGCAACGCTGGGCAGCATTGCTCTGTCTGTTGTTGAAGAACGAGTTTATGTTTTTATGTTTCCTGGATTAGGAAATCTCACTTACGGGAAGACTTAAAATGACATTCAGTGTTATAGCACAACCCAGCACAGAGTACAGATTGTGTCATGTCAGTACTCTCTCCACTGATGGATTGAGCCTTATACGCCAATTCTGAAAAGTTGTGCAAATTTTTTTACATTCGGAGCCCTATTACAGTTTTCTAATCCTAATTATTTATCTTTATACCCAAATCACTCTTTTCTAACATAAAGCCCACCTTTGCAATTTTGCAGCATGCATATTCATGGGCGTTGTGATTATTCATTTTGAATCGGCTGATGGCACCACAACAAGATGGCCTTCTACTTTATCCTACGCATCACCACCACAAATATGGCTCACAGCTTTGTGTTGTGGTGTATTACAAAGCGTGTGGGTTGGAGTGCATCCGCAAGGTGCGTTGGGGTGCCATTTAATATACACCGGCCTGCACGTTTTCATGCTTTCATGTCAAGCTGACTTAAAGCA
>NW_027317088.1:0-30235 GCF_032062135.1 Pyxicephalus adspersus
TTCCTTCACTCTATCAATGGGAGTGTGGCTGTATTGTGTGTTTAGCCCTGGTGGGATTCCTGGGTGCTTCTATTTGTAGTCAATGCTTTGTGCATTTACATATATACACAGTCTGAATGAGTGTCAAGGGGTTCTACAGTTTAGCTGATCCTAGCTTTCCACTGATACAAAACATCACAGCCACAATAGGCTACTCTAAAAATTAACAACACAAAAGGAAACATAAAATAGTAGCTGGGTACAAAAAAAATAGTTCACTATACCAACCAATCAAGAGAAACTTGGTGACCTGAGTGGTAAACTGTACAACTGGAATCAGATTGGTTGTTATGGGTAGCAACTTCTTTCCAGACATGGAAGCTGAAAACACTTTGGTGTTTTCTGCTTTTAATAGCGTAGGGATATATGTACTGATAGATACACCAAGTTACAACTGATGGCCAAAATAACATAAGTGGCACTGAATATAGATTTCTCCTATTAAATACCACCGATGTCCCGTGTTTATTTTCTAACAGGTGACATGACTGAACCCTATTACATTTCACTGTTGTCTAGCAGACGTGATACCCAAAGCAATGATCCTAGTCATTTAGAAGATTTTGCAATCGGAGATATAGTGAGCTGTCTTGGACTTGGTTATGAGAAGTCCTCCGGAGCCCATTACTGTGCCAGTTCTGGGCCTGCGTCCTGGCATATGCACTAATTCTGCACATACACTAATCCCCAGCGAAGCATGTGATCGTTCTGCTTTTCTCTGGGGAATTTACACAAAGCCAACAGTTTCTCTGTGCTGCAGTGATGTCATTATTTTCCTCCAGGTTACTAGCATCTACAGCACAAATAAGTCCAGATCCCAATGGGCATACACAGGGTACTTTTGCATCATCGCACCTATCCACATTGCGTTTTGTCACCTATGCCACCTCGTGCTATTTGACACCGAAAGGTAGAGCCCATCCTAATAAGAATAAAAAAGACAAAGAAAGAAAAATATTTCCTACTGCAAATAACACTTTATGTCTGTGCTGGGCTAAAGCAGGCAGCGCAAAGCGATGTGAACAAAGAGCCTTTGTTTATGTTAGGAGATGTTCTAGGAATCTCCAGGGACCGACACTGTTGACGCTGAAAATGAATGCTTTCAATTACTGTATAATTTAATATAAATACCATGTAGGTCTATCATATACATGACACTAGATATCTGTATTATCGGTGGGTCAGGTGATCATGGTAGGTAACAACACAACTTTAAAACACAAGCAAGTACTATAGTCTATATATACAACAACAACAACACATAATACAAATAAACACAGTATAATAGTATAATACACCAAATTATAAAATAGCTTGCAGAAATAAACAGCAATATTGCAGATAAACAACGTGCTGGTAATAACAGGCAAATCACTTCTGTAAGTAACAGAATTCAAGTGTTATCCTTGCATACAACCGACAGTTGGTAAATAATAAATCAGAGATTTCTCTGCTGACAAAGCATTCCCCTACCTGAAGCTTCATTTTCCAGCATGAATGCATCAGTGTATCCTTATTAGAGCTTCCTCCTCTTGCATGACTCCAGTAATCCAGACTAAAAGGATGAGGACTGTGCACATCTGCTGTCTGTCCTACATTTTTCTTATAGAGGAAGGGGGGGGAAGTTGACTTGCCTGGGCTTGTTACAAGGCTGTCAGGGCTAGCACAGAGGAGAGTGGTCCTAGCACACTTCCTCCAGCTGATTCTTGTGAGACCAGGCAATGGATGAATAATGTATGTGCTCCTCTTTATCCTCCTTCAAGGCCTGCTGCCCCCGCCTCCAACTACAGATTTCAAATACTACACAGAGCTTTCATGAGCTGTAAGGTTACAGGCAGTCCTGTGCTGGTAACAGCATTAAAAATGCAGCAATGAAAAGAGATAGAGGAGAGCTATCCATGCACGCGTGCGGAGGAAGAAAAAAGCAAAATAAACATCACAGCTGCTATACTGACATCATTGTAATAACTAAAAGGTGTGATGGGAGGATTCAATGCAAAGCAGGGCTAAAAAAGGAGGAAATATCTGTGCTTCAAAAAAAAAAAAAAAACATTTTTTAAAAGATATAACAAACACACGGATACATAAAAAGCATTATAAATTGCATACAAAAACTATGCAGAAACTGCCTATTATTTTAGCCTGATATTTTGAACGCATTGTTAAAATTTGCATGGGAAATGCAATATTTTTACACAAAGAGCTACAAAAATAACAATGTTTCATATATGTTGCTATACATGAAAATTCATTTGCATAAAAATAATAAAAAGTCAATATCTAAGATAAAACATAAATTACAGTATTTTTATTGAAAACAATTGTAAATATTAGTAATAGGGTTGTGTTAGAAGCAGTTGCTGAATTTGGGGGACTTCAAATACACTTTTCACTGCACAGAGTGCAGCATTTTTCCTATTATTATCATTTTTATTATTACACAGTATTTATGTAGTGCCGACATATTCTGCAGCACTGTACAAAGTCCAAAGTCATGTCACTAACTGTCCCTCAAAGGGGCTTACAATCTAATGTCTTTTCCATAGTCATCTGTCATTAATACAGTCTAAGGTCAATTTTTGGGGAAAGCCAATTAACCTAAGTGGAGTACCCAGAAGAAACCCACGCAAACACGGAGAGAACCTGCAAACTCCATGCAGATAGTGTCCCAGCCGAGAATCTAACCTGGGACCTAGTGCTGGGTTAATGTGTATGCCATAGGGTAAGGAGGTTATTAGTTACAGGCTTACAGTGACATAGCTTACAACTATCTTTTTACTGTTTGTAAGTAAAATTGAGAGGCTGATTGGTTCTATAAGTAGCAATACATCCTTTGGTTGAGTACACCTGTTACAATATTGTTGGGCAAGATGAATGGTGTATAGCACCCTATGACTGAAGCCTGCACAGCCCGACCAAGGGACCCAAGACTTGAGCCTGGCCAAGGGCCCCAAGACTTGAGCCTGGCCAAGGGCCCCAAGACTTGAGCCTGGCCAAGGGCTCCAAGACTTGAGCCTGGCCAAGGGCCCCAAGACTTGAGCATGTGTTCATCTGTCATTGGAAACGATCATAAAAGACTGTTTTCAGAAACAAAATTTGAACACGTGTACAGAGCTTAACTTAAGTGTTGCTTGAACATATAGACAAACTCTGACCGCTGAGTATTCAACTGTATACTGGTGAATGCCACAATAATACTCAAGACAAGTACCACTTGCCACTTTTCCCTTTTTTAGCACCCCCAGGACCCCCAAATTCCAGGGTCCTTTACCATGCACACTTAGACACTTCTCGATAGTGTTAAGAACCTGCACAACCATCATATCTTCCACAGATTCCTATTCAGCAGCAAGATCACACTTTACAGTTAAAGGCCAGTGGGCAAATTTTGTAAAGTTTTCAACAATACCAGAAAGTGTTTCAATTTGCATGTTACAGGACACAGGGACTGTGTGGCACCGACACCACTAGAAAGAGGAAATCTTAATGTTTGTTCTACACTTTTAAGTATGGAGCCTGCTTTAAGTTTCTGTAGCCTGTTCAGTATTGATTGGTCTAATGTAAAACAATTTTATTATAAACACAAACACATTGCTTATTCAATAATTTAAACATAACAGACAAGCAGAGGATATATGGTCCGACGCCTACAGCACAAACCCTATTTTGGGGCAACAAACTAAAAGTATAAAAAAAAGGAAACCCACCGGATCATCTATTTTGGAGAACAGAAAACTAAGCAGTTGATCTTCTGTTTTTTATAGAATGATCACCAGGCTTTATGGCCGAGACCAAACATAGTGACAATCCTCCACATTCCTGGATAGTGTTACAGGTGGAACCTTCCTGAGTACTGGCATTACCAATGAATAAACATAAAGAATATATACATATGTGTATATACACTGACTGACCACTTTACTAGGTACACCTTGATGGAACTGGACCTACTTTTGCCTATAGAACAGTACTTCTTTGTGGCATAGATCCAACAAGGTGCTGGAAACATTCCTCAGGCATATTGTTCTACACTGACATAATAGAATCACAAATCTGCAGCACATGCTAGATGTGAATTTCCCTTCAACTACATCCAAAGGTGCTCTATTGGAATGAGATCTGGTGACCATGGAGGCCTTTTGAGTATTGCCAGGGTCAAGTAACCAGTTTTGGTGAGTCTGTGAACTGGTGCCAGTTTTTAGCTAACAGTTGTGGCACCCCGTGTGGTCTCCTGCTGCTGTGGCCCATCTGTTTGAAGGTTCAATGTGTTGTGCCTTCAGAGATCCTGTTCTACATAGCTTGGTTGTAATGAATGTTTATTTGAGTTACTTTTCGCATCACAAGGGGTCTGGGCTGCCTTATGAAAAATCAGGCTCTGGGAACGTAACCTCTAGAAACCAACCTAACTTGTTCTAAACATACAGTTTATAAAAAGACAACTATTTGGTATATGTTTTCTTGAGTTTTGGTTAGTACAGATAATGTTTAGACTCCTATATCTCAATGGGGGGATTTTATTCCTTAATCCCTACCCCAGAGATTCAACATAACATTAGATGAAAGCTCTCCAAAAGAAGGGGGGATTCCCTCATAGACAAATGACCCTACAACAAGTGTCTTCAAGATTTTCCATTTTTACCCTGGTTACAACTGTAAAAGGGAAGGTAATGAAAGTCATCTTTTAGCTTAGTCCTATGAAGTGCTAGTGTGGTTTGAAGCATTTGCGAACCATGCAAAGCAGTTTGAATTTAATCTTTCGAGCAAACAATTCTTGTATAGTGTATACAAGATACAATTCTTGTGTATAGTGTCGCTTTTGCCACACAAAATATTGCTTTGGTGTTAGATTACCATCCATAAATTCATATGAATGTTTCTTTTATGACTGATCAACAATGAAAGCCATATCCCAGGAAGCCCATAAATGCATTCTCTGTTTGACTTGGTCATGGTACCCTCAATTCAAAAGTTGGCATGGTTGATTTTAAAACTGCTTCAAAGCTACCTGTGGACATAGAAAGAGTGTTGATATAGAAAGTGGTATTTATTAATTAAACCACCAAAATTTGTCTTCACTGATACCTACATTTGTATAAAGCATACAGCATATGCAGCAAGTGACTGTATAGTATAGACACGATGGAACGGTTCTTGTTTTGGAAGAAAAAATAGCTATCTGCAAAGTTACCAAATCTGGACAGGCCAATGCTATTTTCCCATCAAAGATTTTAACTAGTCTGAGTTAGCCCATTTTTTCATCACATGGATTCATAAGAGATGAGACAGGTATTTTAATGTCAGATATATTCCCATCCCACTAAATATCCTAGAAATTGTGTGAAAAAAAACAGGTGCACTTTCAGATAACATGCAAACTATTCCATACATGTTAGTTCTCTACCTGGCTTTTTCCTTGCTGAGGGTTGATGCAAAATACTGAATAATATATGCAGAAGTATCAAACACAAACAGCATTGTGTACCGGGAACAGATTGTGATTTTAAACTTCCTTTCAAACCTCCTAATGAGCCTTATTAAAATTACTATGGCAAGATGACCTGTTCTATTCTAATCATTATTTTGGTACTGTTTTAATTTAAATGTCTAATGAGCACTCTTCAAATGCTTCTCATTGCATAAAACTAGGATGCAAAATATCATGTCAGTGTTCCAGCCATAGTATAGTAGAACATTTCCATTTCAAATCATACAGCAGCTCATTACATGCTATAATGAGATAAATGAGATAAATCATTGGAGGAATCTCCTTGTGCATGTTTTGGACAACTGATAACGGATATGGTCAGCCAAATACAGCCTCACATTTAAAAATGATTTATTCTGCAAGGTAAAGGTTGACCCATGAGCAGTGCTTGGCATTTCCAGCATGTTTGAAGATTTCTGTGGTTTTCCATTACCCTGCTATACTTCTTTAAAGGACAAGGTCTATTCTTTAAATGCATGGAAAAATCATGGCAACCCAATGGGTGATAAACATGATCCACAACCTGTGCTCACAGTGAAAGACCACACATATGTAAAGTACACATGCAGAACCAAACAAGAGAAGATATTTCTAAAGAAGAAAAAGAAAGCACATACCCTTTGTTGATAGTTAGTGGAAAATGGAACCCAATTGTATTTATTATTGTGAACAAGCTAAAGATAATCTGCAGCCATACTGAGCACATTTATCATAACAAGTGTTCTCTGCCAATATTTGTTGAGCTGTACATTTAGTGACTTGTGCCATCTCAGGAGAAAACTGTATGGATGATGGTGGTCCAACAATGGTGGCCATATGGTGCAAAAGGCACCACATAGCAAAACACATTATTCAAATAATGAAATGTATGTTTTCCCCAAAATCTGAACTCCAGGAATATTTAAAAACTAACCTTGGCAGTGAACATTTTAATTTTGGGGAATTTTAATAGATTGTTTACTTTTCGGGGCAAGGTCCTCTAATCCTCCTGTGTCACCATCTGTATCTATCTGTCATTTGCAACTCCTATTTAATGTACTGTTTAAATCCTGTTTAATAATAATAATAATAAAAATAGTAATAATCATAATAATACTAAGGCTAAGCTCTGACTGGCAACCAAATTGTGATGCCAATGAACCTCTGCCTTATGGGGGGCGCTATAAGAATCTTCTCCCTGCAGCATCCCCATAGAGAATGAATAGGGGTGGCAGTGAGTGGTACTGTACCACTCACTGCTGCCAGCTTTCAAATGTACAGATGCTGGTCTTTCAAGGACAAGCACTGTAATGTGAGTGCCAGCTGCCAGGTAAGATCGCGGAATCTTCCCTTAAAAGCACTTAAATGTACCTTCTTTCTCAATCAACTGGCATGCACCATTTCTCTCTCTATAGAGGTTGTGAGCAGTCTCTCACGTACCTTGCAGGACTAGTGATCCTGCACTGAACTTGATTATGCCAGGCCTAGAAATTTAGAGAGCTTGCTTGAGACCAGCTGAAAGACAGGGGGGAGTCTGAGGGAGGGATAAGGTAAACAAAAATGCTTTTTAATGATCCCCCCAAAAATTAGTATTTATTCTTTAAAGTGCAGGTAAAACACCACTGCATGGGCAACCTTAATTTATTTTTTTTGAGGAATGACTGTAAGAGTAACTTTCAATTTTGTTGGAGTTAGACTTTAAAGATGGCGTAAACCACAATTGGAGTGCTGTATATATTAAACAGCAACTATTTGATTATTATTGTATCTTGTTTAATGAATAAAATGTTTTTTTAACCTTCTCTTTTAATTCTTTGTTGCTTGTTTCCCTACAGACTCTATGCAGTTTTTTTTTCAACCGCATGCATAGGTTCCTGCAATGGCTGAATGACATTTGTAAGGTTGGGTTTCCTGTGGACTACAACAGCCTTTACCTGCAGAAAATGCAGCTGGGTTTCCAACACATCCACTACAAACATAGCAATGTCGTAAACATTATCAAGGAACAAGTTCCATAGTGTTCATGTTGGGACATGTATAACTCTCTTGGCACATGAGGATTACATTAGCCTCTAATTAGGTGATAAGATTTGATAAGGAGACAAAGCCTATTGTTTAAAACTACTCTGTGTTGAAGAAGATGAAATTTACATTCACACTTAATTTACATACCTTAAGTAATGTACTTATTAACACCAACACATGATGAGCAAAACAAAAAAACTAATCTGTGCACATTTGTTAACCAAGGAATTAGGAAGTACAACCACTTCTCCACCAGGTCCCCTTTTTGCAGTTTTCACCAATTATATACTATTATGGTTTTGCGTGACTTTCATTTCTCAAAAATAGAAAACTATATCAATAGTCCTTATTCTGGTAGACTTCAGATCTCGAGAAAAGACAGCATTTAGCTTTGGTGGATAAATGTAAATCAGCACGTTTATGTTTGATCAAAAGACCAGGGAATCAGTGGTTTTCCCAAGGTATGAAAATCATAGGAGCTGTATCGTCAAACGTGTTATTAATTAATGATCAAACACGGCAAACTAGCCAAATGTTTCACAATAAACGGTAAAATAAGATCATTTATAATATGAAATATTGAAAGTCTGAAGGGACTACCAAAGAAGCAGTGAGGATTCTAAATATTACGTTTGTGGCCTTGTTTCCTGTATTTGAGCATCAATTTATGATACCTGTGAACGCACAACTTGGAAGCTCAGTAAGGTTTTTAAAGCTATCTACATACCTATGTGGGATTTTAGCAATTTGATTGTAGAAAAGTTGGAAAAAAAACCTTCCAATCAGGTACAAACTGAGCTGATATGAACCAATAAATCACTAATATATTGATTTAGTGCAGCCAGAAATTTATTACAGCCACATTTTATACACCAAAACCCTGCTTTTCCTTTATTATTGGTGATCCTGTGAACTGGAACACAGTTGGAAAGTACAGAAAATGCATTTACATTTTTTAAAAATGTGCCCATTTAAAAAATTATATGCCCATGATAGGATCATACAAGCTCATTCTTTTGCTGGTTTAATTGGATTTTTTTTAATATAAAGGAAAAATAAACAGTATGGTATATAAAAAAAAAACATCCCCAAAGCTCCAGGAAACACGTCTTTGTAATTTTATTTTCCCCCTTAAAATGCAACCTCAGCGAAAAGAGTATAGCACTGCTGGAAACATATTTGAAGGGGCCAATTAATATTTATCACTAAAATTAATTGAAACTTCATGCTTGGCTGAAATTCTGGGAAGATATTCTTAAGGGAACAACAACTGGGGCTATTTTCACCCTAACCTCCCAATAGAGGGAGAGAGGCCTAAGCACAGCAGAGTTTAAAGAACAGGTATGCAGCAGGCATATACAACTTTCAAGTCAAATGTGTAATCAGAGAGAGTCACTTTATTAGGTACACAGTGGTAGTAAAAGGTAGCATCACCAAATTTACCATTTTCATCAATCAAGACACAGCTTGCATGCCATTGTTTTGTTGAAATGGCAAACTTGCCTTTGTATATTCTAAACATTTAAAGAAAAAAAAAAACTTTGCCCCAACTTATAGGAACTGTCCAAATCCAATGCTATCTATGCATGGGCCACTCTAACATCTAGGCACTGGGGTTGCCACTGAATATTCAGGTATCAAACCCAATAAAGTAGTGGAGATCCTATAAGTCAGGAATGTTTGTTCTGCCATCAAGGTTGGATAAAATGAAGATGAAACACAGGTCCATACAATGCAAAAGGTAACCCTATGCCAATTTAATTGTATATAGAATTTTCTATGAGAATACACTATCCCCAACTAAGGGGTTCTAAACTAAGTCAATACACACCATCCTTTTTCCAACAACAATGAATGTTGAAGAGCTAGACTTTAGATACATTACCACATATATGGGCCATGGAAAAAAAAAAGAATAGTAGCCTCATATAAAAATGTACCTGTAAAGGTTTCTTTATAGAGTACATCATACACCTTCACATATTGCAACATCCCAGACCTGTCAACCTGAGCCTAAACATGGCCATGTAATGATATGTATGAGGACATATAAAACCCCAAAAGGATTAGAACTGTACTGTATTTTCAAGAATCATCCATAGAATACACCAATTTACCAAGACTCCTACTGATATAGGTAAATGTAATTAAACTATCTCAGACAAGAGGATTGACAATAGGATGCTTCATTTGCAAACAAATAACTTCCAACCTAAAACTATATGCCTACAATGGTCTTGTGCTTTAAATAAGATTATCCCTTTTGGTTCTCAATATAGGTGGAGGACCAGGACCTCTACAAATTTCACACATCTTGTCTGCTTCCTCAGAAGAAAAAGGTACCAAGTTTACAAAGATTTTATTACAAATGAATGTTTCACAATTATGGCCACTACACAAAGAACATGTATATATAAATAGTTGTCTCTATATTTATACTATGTAACTTATTCATTTTTATTATGACATATGGACAAGGCTGATTTGATGTAGTATGTGTTTTGTTACATGTTTTAAGTATACAGGATGTGATAACCTGGTATTTAATAAGGTTGGGTATTTCAAAGCTAACAAAATTCAAAAGTCATACATGCACAGATACCCTATTGCTAAAGTAAGCTGGGGCACAAGCATTACAAATGAATACAAATGGGGTGATTGGGTCTGATAGTGTATATGATTAATGCATCTGACTCTCTTTACAGCCACCATACAAAACTCTCTGTAGTTTCCTGTGCATTCCTGAAATTCAGCATAAAGCCGGTACAGCCTGTCGGATACTTAAAAAGTTTTTTTTTTTAGAACTTTGGATGCTAAATTCACAAATGCATTTTCTGTATATTAACACTGATCATGGAGGGTACACATATAGTGAAAGTCCTAGCCTGGACCCACATGCATACCATAGGAGAATGACCTTTTGGAAGTACTTTCTTTGTCCATTGGTTATAAGTGCCTGGTGGTATGAAAGTCAGAGCTTTGTAACCTAACCCATTCATATGAAACGAACATACTGATACGCTCTTCTTATAAAGAATCACTACCACTAATACCAATCATGTGGTTGATGTGATTTCCTGAGCCATGGTCTATGTAGAATTCTCTGTGATATCATTGTATAAACCCTAGTCAAGGGCTTGGCTGGGTGCAGGAATTCCAAACAATTGCTATGGAATTCCCCTGCATAACCATGATACAGCTGTTGTTAGTGAATCCAAGAAGGGACTGTATCTGGTTACCAGATACTACATTACAGAGGCAATGCGTCAAGGCAAATAACTTCCATTAGACTTTGTTAACTGTAGCATGGCCACTGACAAAAACCTATGAAAATATTACACAGTTGTGTCATCCTTGTGGTATATTTAACATATGGTCTCAGTATGGGGTTAATACTGTATCTGTACACTACAAAATGACTGTTAAATAGTAATGATGCAAAGTCAGCTACAGGAAACTCATTACATGTAAAAATGATGTATAAACACCTACCTGCTAAGTGTTTCTCATGTTCATCCAGAAGCTCCTGTAGTGCAATTGGCTGAACTGCTAGCTATGGTTTGCTATGGTTAGCTATGGCAGTCAATTAATATTATGGATTGTAAATTTAAAAACGTATATGGGTTGAGACATATGGGTTGAGTTATCAAAGTTTAGGCTGATCACTTAGCAAAGACAATTAATACTCTGCAAGTGATTTGTTACTTCGTTTAGTGAATCATGTTTTTTTTCTTCTTTTTTTTACATTTCTTGTTTATGTGTGAATGTTTGTGTGAATTTTCATTACATCTAAATGAATTATCCTTTGCAGAGTTAAAAGTTCACTTTGCTAAACAAATGCTTTGGTGACTCAACCCCACTGCTTTTACCCAAATTTAAAGCATCACCTAAATATTTTCTAAGAAAGAGAAGCCAACATAAACATATCAAATGAGACAGAAGTTACGACCACAATGGCAGGCAAAAATTAGGGGTATCAGGCAGAAATTAAAGTACATTTAGGTAGAGCAAGGAAAACTGAAAGATCGTCTTTAACAAAGTAGCAATATTCATTCTTCAATAGTATTGACAGTTCAATGAATAACCTTGAGGACATATCCTATGGATTAGTCTGGCACACATATTAAATAAATAAAAACCGCATCCTATTTGCAAATAATAGGATTTCAACATGGCCTGCCTAACATCCAATTACAATTATGGCCACCTACATCTTGACTAACTTCTCCTTTGGATAAATATTCTACAAAAGATATTTTTTGTACTCTGTAAGGCTACGTACACACGTTAGATTTTTGTCATTGGAAAGGATCTTTTGTGATTCTTACCAACTTTTTTTTTTTTTTTTACAAACGGATAAGGATTTAATGGAAAAGTCTTATGACTCAGGTAATCAGAGCAGACAAGCCACCAAAACCTGGTCATCTCTGCAGAATATACTGCAGCCAGGTAATACAGCCTAGCCTGTAAATGGACTATAATGGTCCAGCTAAAAAAGCAGTAGGGTCATCCCTGTTCTGTCCTGTCCTGTAGGCTTGTTCTGACTGTTAACATACCAGTACTAAGAAAAATCAATAGCTCTGTGTGATGTGGCTACTTTGCACATAGAAGCAAATATAATACCCCCAATTTACACTGCATATGTAAAATACAATCAATAATTTAAATAAATAAAGAAATTCCATAGTGTGATAGCATGATAGCTGCTTTTGAAAAGTTCTTCTTCTGGTTTTTTTCAGGTCAGTGTCTGCAAGTAACAAAGACAAAGATGACCAGGGAACAACCTTATATGTTAATACCTTGTTTGCATTATGAAGGGTGTCCACCTGTGCAGGGCTGTCAAAGCTTACTCCTTCCACTCTTTTTGCAGCAACATCCAAACTTCGACTGCTTTCTGCAGCTGGCAAATCTGAAATGTCTGCCTCAGGAACAGTATGCCTCACACCTGACAGTTTAGGAACTGCACCTGGTAACAATGCTGCTGGGTTGATATGTAAATTTGCCTGTAAATAAATGAAAAATTATTTACCAGATGCTTACTTGCCAGTGTAATGTAGATTTTGCAGGACCCATAGCAGAAGCTAAAGGAAATCAGAAAAAGTGCATTGGGAAAGGTACAGGATACATGCACTACTCAAGGTACATACATTCCAGCTCCAAATAGTAGAAGTGGCAAGACACAAAAAGCAAGAAATTTAGTTTCCAGAGACATTCTCATTCTTTCTCAGTGGAAATGCTGGTGCAGAAGAAATTAGGAGAGAACAGTAAATGTAAAACACCATAGTTACTTGTATCTTCCCAATCCGAGAGGAGGGACTTTTAGATTTAACAGGGGCTGGCTCTGAGGGTTTCTGTACAAAATGAAAGTAGATTAAAACAGCAGCACATTTTAAAGGCATTGTTCATCTCCTACAAAATAATAATGTATTCTTACCCTAAAGTGTTAACGTACGACTGTTAGAAGCATAAAGTGTGCCGATGCTGGCCTCCTTTAAAGGATGCCAGTTATCTGACTTACACACTGTAGAGTCTCAAGCCAAAATCAAGATAGGGGACTGAAGTGTCAGAAGAATCAGAATTCCTTATCTCTATACGTTCTCCAGGCACATTATAAAGTATTGAGGACAATAGCCCTGATTTATTAAAGCTCTCCAAGGCTGGAGAGGATACACTCATCAGTGAAGCTGGGTGATCCAGCAAACCTAGAACAGATCTGGTGCAGGACTGAAAAGATTACGAACAAATAGCAAATCCATTCCTGGTTTGCTGGATTACCTAGCTTTACTGAAAGTGTATCCACTCCAGCCTTGGAGTGCTTTAATAAATCAGACCCAATAAATCAGCTTGATGGCCAGAGAACTAGCAAAGTTCAGAAATGGCAGTGTATAGAACAGCTGTACTTTAACTGGTCATGACAAACATTTGTAGGGGTAACAACAAAGCAAGAGTACAGGAACCAATTACATGTGCTAGTCTTGAAATGTATCCCCATGTCCCTATTAATCCTAGGCTTTACCTTGTACAATGACTACAGCCCTAGCATGATTTAGCCCACAATAGATAAATTATACCTTACACAAAATATACCATGTTCACCAAACATTTCCTTAAGCACATCCACACAGTCTTATTCTCTACACTTTATGCTGTGTTGGTACATTAACTAGTAAGAAAAACATACTGCTTATTTAACCTGTTTCTCTGTAACACAGCTGGATAATTTGCACCATAGGAAATGATGTACGTGTTTCAGGATTCCCATTTGAGAGATGATGCTCATCATGAACCAAAGAACTCAAATCTTGCACATAAGGGCATCAGTGTAAAAGATGTGTACACAGTATTTCCAACTCATAGCTGTACAAACCTCTCCATCTTCTGGCTTTATTATTGTCTCCTTTTTTACTATGTTCAAATTGCTGGGTTCTTTGGGTGGATCCAAGGTGTCTTTTTTGATAATAGTTTTCTTTTCTTGCACCTTCTGCGTTATAAAAATTTTAACAGATTAGGCCCCACCTGACAAAGCCCAGTTTTAAGGTATTTTGTATAATGTATTTACACTTCAAAATAATTTAATTGTTCTTAAGTGTTTAAGTGTTCTTTTAGTGTAAGACTAATAAACCACATTGGATTCAAGTGGAACTTTACTGGAGTAACGTAATATTACTTTTGGACTTGCTAATTGTTAGTATTATGTAGAAGTATATTATGTTCATCTGGAGAATAAAAGCTCCCCTTTTTATAAATATATACATGTTTTTGAAATACGTGACAGAAGTCAACAGCTTAACATTAGGAACAGGCAGAATGGTGTGTTTCTTTTACTTTAGTCTCAAAGGTCTCAAAGCTTGATAGATGCAGTATGCTGGAGTCTGTCCATTAATAATGACAGGAAAAATGTGCAAGTGTAAGAAAGTCAACATAGAACATTTTAAAAGTTTCTGCTAATACAAGGGTTTGGTCCATTTAGAGATATAAATGACCCATTTTGCATTTAACTGATTTTTCCACTATCAAATGAAAGAGGAAACACACAGTTACAGGAAATGCAAAGGTGTAACTACATTTGTTTTACTGCAGGCTTCAGTGCCCTTTGCTACACTGCTCAAAAACTGGCAACATAGTAATAACAAAAATAAAAATAAATAAATCCTCAACAAAATGCAAGTTAACCAAATGTCACACATCAGCAAGTTTGAGGAGAAAACCATTACATGGAAACAGAGGATGGACATGCCCCTTCCCAAAGTTACCTACACTTTGCAGATGGTAATACATCCAAATAGAATTATACTTATCTTTTACAGTCTTCTAGCTTTGCAGCAAAAGACTGGGATGCACAGGGGCCAGGATGGTATGATGTCCACAAAAGCTGATGCAGCCATTATACGGCTGGATATGGCCAAACTGCCATTTAACTATTAAAATCGTTATTTGAGCCATCTTTGCCCTAGGGTCTGAAGCAGCCTAATCTGCCTGAGAATTATTCACTGAGCAAGAACTGAAAATTACATATATGACCTTTTAAGAATAAAAGGGTAAATATAATTACATTACAAGATAAAAATATCAGTTTACCTTCCAGCTAAACGCAAATGGCAGCTACTAAAACAAACCTTTGCCTCAGTCATGATTGTAGCAACAACAAAAAATATACACGTTTAGTTATATTCTTCAACGAAGAGCAATCATATCCAAACAATGTGGTCACTCTTAACTCACCAACCTTACCCATTAGCATACAGATGCATTCAAGCTATACTGCACAATAATAAATAAATTACCGGAGGCTCCTTGGGTTTAGCAGTACTAAACAGATCATCTTCATCCTCATCTCCAAACAATCCTAATCCACCGGACTGTTTAACAGCACTTGGTTTCTCAGTCTGTAATACACAAAACATAAATTAGTTACAGAAATTGCAATTTCAAAAGAGAAATAGTCAACATTTTATTCTGCAAGAATACAAGAGTTTAGCTAAAAATTATTAATGATGAAGCAAACTATGTCAAACACATACTGTATAACTCCAGTATGAATCAGGATATTGTTATGCCATAAAAAATGCTATTAGACAAAGAATCTTGGTATATGTTTTGGCCACGGGATGGGACTATATCATCGTGTAAAGTTACATGAGGTTTTGTCATCTGAGCCATGAGTTTGTTATACTTTACATGAGGACACAGCACCATCCACTGGTTGCCCAACATTTATGCAGGAAGATCATCTAAGACAGGGGTGCCCATACTTTTTTTGGCTTGCGAGCTACGTTTAAAATGACCAAGTCAAAATGATCTACCAACAATAAAAACTTGGACTTAATAACTCCTGCGCGCAGTAGAGTTTATTTTGAAAGGCAGGGCTCTGCGATCTACTTGCATTGCCTTTGCGATCTACCGATACATCGCAATCCACCTGTTGGCCACCCCTCATCTAAGAGAAAGTTTCTTATCATACCTTCAAAAGTAAAACATAATTTACCATGTATAAAAGAAACCTCTTGGGCATTGATGCATATTTCTACTATGAAGCCTTTGTTGAACGCAGTTATTGAATTGTTTCTCTGTTGCTTAGCCACATTCCACTATAAAACTTTATAATTAAGAAAAGTTTTAGCTCTTTCAAATGAGTAGGCCAAACAACAACAAAAAAAGAAACAATACACACATGAAACTCAGAAATGGGTACATCTTGTCTTTACCTACAGTAACACAGATTACAGTGATATCTTTAATGGATATGACAGAAAACTGTGGAATGTTTATCCCTCACTGTCCTTTTCAATACATAATATATTGTTGTTTCAGTTAGATTGTTGAAATGTATCTAGGCAAAAAGAATCCACAAAGAGTCTTTTATTGTAACACCTGAAGCTATTTGTGGAAGGTTCCTATTAACTCTCAAAAATGAGTTCTCCTGAGCTTTGCTTGGCTTGCTACTAATTTATAAAGACATTGATTTCTGCCTCTAGAAACTGAAGAATGAATTGAAAGACATTTCTCTACCCAAACAGATGAAACAGCCAAAACGTACGCATGAGTTTGACAGTAATTACAAGCTTGCAGGTTGCACCAGCTGTGATAGAAATCGGGCCCGTACTGTACACAATAGAATCCACCAATCAATTTTCCTAAACTACATCGCAGAAACTCAATCTAATATATCAGAGCAGCTGCCTTGCTGAGGTTGAAACATTTTCTTCACTTTATTTGTGCACTCGTGAATTCTAAAAATGTTTCATAATTTGTTTGGTTATCAATAGGTTCTTAGAGTTCGGATCAGTTGTTCCCAGAGACTACTACCTAAACCTTTCCTGATACAAGACTTTTCTGTTATCAAGCTGCTGCAGACCAAAAAAAAGTTTATTGAAAGTGAATTTTCTACATTGCAATGAAGTACACTTCAATTTAACCTAATTATCTTTTACATGCACAAAACAATAGTTATGGTATGTGAATTTCCATTTGTATCACAAAGGACACTGAAACCATGCATGAGAAGTGAAGGATATTGATGGACCTTTGCTCTCCCAAACCATTTACAATCTTGTGTTACAGACCCCTCACTTTTGTCAACCAGCCCAGTCCTGTAGATATCTTTCATTTTGACTTCATTATAATGAGCACAAGGAGAATGGCACAAAGTAGGCATTAGGCCACAGTGTAGAGCTATTTGGGGTACTTCACTTATAGAAGATGTGTTCAGAATCACAATGAAGTAACTAGCTGTATCCTTCTACAAATGGTGTCCAAAATACAACACCATGCTTTTGAATACACAGGGTTAAGCAACATTCTAAAAACTCCTAAAACCCTCTCTTCCCTGCCAACTGAACTCCCAGCCCCTCCAGAACACATGGTTCCCCTCTTCCTTGTTTAAATACCTAATGGCCCTTACTGCAACAACTGCAACCAAGCTAGGCATATTTGCAAGGGATCCATAATGGTTCCAATGAAGATTCAAAGCCTACAGATGGACCAAGCAGAATGGTGATCCAATTCAAGAGGTCCATTGGAGACTGTGGGCCATGAAAGAACAACTGAAAATTCACTATAGCAAAGTTCCGCAGAATAGGTCCTGTGATCTCGCATATGAAACTTTTTAGTGAGAACTATCTGACAAAAGTTTCATTCTTTGAACCAATCACATTTTATTAAAGATAATTCCCACAGCTTCAGGACGGCAATGTGTGGCTCAGACATAAAATATTTAATCCAGGCGATGATATAAACATCAGTTGTGATTCAGCATTGATTTTCATCCTTTTAACCTCTTGGACGCAAATTGGTCTATCAAAGTTAGACATCATATAAGCCTGAATATGGTTAGACCTACGTGAAAAAAAGCTGAATGCTTTAATCTTGTGAAGCTGTGGAGTAAAGATAAAGGGGCGCTGGGACTTCAAAAATTCATGTTGCAATTGAAAAGTGATCATCTCCCAAGCTTACTGACCATCATGAGGCAGCTCAAACAGACGTACCACGGTTCTAGACTCTATTCTAAAGGAGGAGCACCACACCATTTGATATAAGAGACCAATTCAATGTATTATTTTATCCAGACAACACATTTCAGGGATCAAACATCACTTTCTTCATCAGGGCATAAAGAAGTATGAAAAAACAGACTATGAATGATAAGCAGTAAATGAAAACAGAACAGTTTACCGTAGCCAGAAATACAGTTAGGTCCATAAATATTTGGACAGAGACAACTTTTTTCTCATTTTGGTTCTGTACATTACCACAATTAATTTTAAATAAAACAATTCAGATGCAGTTTAATTCAGTGGGTTGAATGAAAAAAGATTGCATAAAAATGTGAGGAACTAAAGCTTTTCAGCTTTTTAATTTGTCCAATTAACCTTTGAGCCTTTGAAATAAAGTGATTGTGTAAAAAAAAAGGTTTTAATTCATCACATTTTTATGCAATATTTTTGTTCAACCCACTGAACTAAAGCTGAAAGTCTGCAGTTCAACTGCATCTAAGTTGTTTCATTTAAAATTAATTGTGGTAATGTAGAGACCCTAAATTAGAAAAAAATGTAAAAAGATATCCTAAATAAGACATGAAAATGATCCCAAATAGGAGGATGCAAGAGCAACAATCAAAACTAATTTTATTTCTACATTTTAAATTTGCAACTGTGTCAATTAAAGAGTTGAAACCCACCGCAAATGAACCGACTGGTGAATCCTAACGGCTGCCTGTTAATTGGATGGGATAGAAAAATGGAAAATCCTATGGAAGTCTTTGGAAATGGTTCATTTAATTATCAATCACTGACCATAAACAGGTGAGTCCAGATTTCTAGCTGCATATCTGTTCCTCTCCCTGGCTCCCCAGCTTGTGATTGCTCTGGAGCTTGCACCTTCAAAGAAATGTCAGCAAAGGCGGTTTCTTTTTATTTCTATCATGACATGTTTGATTCTTCACATATCTTTTTTAATGCTATACCAACAGAGAGCCTTTCTTTGTTTTACCTAAACAAGTTGGCTGCATTTCCATAAAGACAGCTTTGTGTTCACATGTGCTGGAATGTCACAAGATGATGCAAAATCTACCATGAACATAGTAGGAAAACACAAAGCAGTTACCATAGGGATCTTTTTTTTTACAGTAAAGATGGCCACGTATGAGATGTGCTGCTTATTACCTATATGCAGAAACAAACACTTGTATTCCATATGTCAGTCTGAAAAGCAATGAGAAAGAGCTGCAGCGTGTAGGAACCCACAGTGAGCAGATTCCAGTTCCCTGTAGTTCAATCATTAAATATGGATTAGCAGCATACAGCACTCTTCAATTATCTAATCTGGGGAGATGGCTGAGTTTTAGTTTAGTAGGAGGAAAGAACATTTCTAGGGTCAACTGCACCCAAAATGATCATTTCAGATTTGGTAGTTATTATAAAACAAAACTGCCTTAAAATGTCATATATCACTACGTGTGGACAAGTTCCTGGGACTGTATACTTCTTTGGCCATTATATTTTGAATGAATTATAAATTATAGAGAGAGATGGAGGTGATGTTAAACGCAGACACATTGCTGGATCCCCCAGGTTTTCCCACGATCGTCTATCTAATCCAATCTTGGCGAACCTTAATAAATCAGACTCATTGGGTGAGGTCACCTAAAATGTAATGGTAGACCAGAAAAAAGACAAGATTTGGCAGGGAGAACTTGCTGTAGAAGTATATGAGTAAGAGATGTGAAAAGCATTTGCTTTTTAAACTCTTTAATCCATGCTAAAGCGGACTCCGGAGCAATATAATTACATAATAATAATCCTTGAAAAGTCCTTTTAGCATGCCTTTAGTGCTATTACAGAATCCAGCCCTATCATTATTCTTCATGGTATTATAAAGTAATTTCCCAGTAAATAATTATCTATTTTAAAACAAAGTATACAACAGAGATATGAATTACATTTTTGTGTCTCCATCCTAGGGGCTCGGTACCCAAATGTGACTCTCAGGTACCCCTATGAGACCTCTTGTATTTAAATAGTTCACTATACCAACCAATCAAGAGAAACTTGGTGACCTGAGTGGTAAACTGTACAACTGGAATCAGATTGGTTGTTATGGGTAGCAACTTCTTTCCAGACATGGAAGCTGAAAACACTTTGGTGTTTTCTGCTTTTAATAGCGTAGGGATATATGTACTGATAGATACACCAAGTTACAACTGATGGCCAAAATAACATAAGTGGCACTGAATATAGATTTCTCCTATTAAATACCACCGATGTCCCGTGTTTATTTTCTAACAGGTGACATGACTGAACCCTATTACATTTCACTGTTGTCTAGCAGACGTGATACCCAAAGCAATGATCCTAGTAATTTAGAAGATTTTGCAATCGGAGATATAGTGAGCTGTCTTGGACTTGGTTATGAGAAGTCCTCCGGAGCCCATTACTGTGCCAGTTCTGGGCCTGCGTCCTGGCATATGCACTAATTCTGCACATACACTAATCCCCAGCGAAGCATGTGATCGTTCTGCTTTTCTCTGGGGAATTTACACAAAGCCAACAGTTTCTCTGTGCTGCAGTGATGTCATTATTTTCCTCCAGGTTACTAGCATCTACAGCACAAACAAGTCCAGATCCCAATGGGCATACACAGGGTACTTTTGCATCATCGCACCTATCCACATTGCGTTTTGTCACCTATGCCACCTCGTGCTATTTGACACCGAAAGGTAGAGCCCATCCTAATAAGAATAAAAAAGACAAAGAAAGAAAAATATTTCCTACTGCAAATAACACTTTATGTCTGTGCTGGGCTAAAGCAGGCAGCGCAAAGCGATGTGAACAAAGAGCCTTTGTTTATGTTAGGAGATGTTCTAGGAATCTCCAGGGACCGACACTGTTGACGCTGAAAACGAATGCTTTCAATTACTGTATAATTTAATATAAATACCATGTAGGTCTATCATATACATGACACTAGATATCTGTATTATCGGTGGGTCAGGTGATCATGGTAGGTAACAACACAACTTTAAAACACAAGCAAGTACTATAGTCTATATATACAACAACAACAACACATAATACAAATAAACACAGTATAATAGTATAATACACCAAATTATAAAATAGCTTGCAGAAATAAACAGCAATATTGCAGATAAACAACGTGCTGGTAATAACAGGCAAATCACTTCTGTAAGTAACAGAATTCAAGTGTTATCCTTGCATACAACCGACAGTTGGTAAATAATAAATCAGAGATTTCTCTGCTGACAAAGCATTCCCCTACCTGAAGCTTCATTTTCCAGCATGAATGCATCAGTGTATCCTTATTAGAGCTTCCTCCTCTTGCATGACTCCAGTAATCCAGACTAAAAGGATGAGGACTGTGCACATCTGCTGTCTGTCCTACATTTTTCTTATAGAGGAAGGGGGGGGAAGTTGACTTGCCTGGGCTTGTTACAAGGCTGTCAGGGCTAGCACAGAGGAGAGTGGTCCTAGCACACTTCCTCCAGCTGATTCTTGTGAGACCAGGCAATGGATGAATAATGTATGTGCTCCTCTTTATCCTCCTTCAAGGCCTGCTGCCCCCGCCTCCAACTACAGATTTCAAATACTACACAGAGCTTTCATGAGCTGTAAGGTTACAGGCAGACCTGTGCTGGTAACAGCATTAAAAATGCAGCAATGAAAAGAGATAGAGGAGAGCTATCCATGCACGCGTGCGGAGGAAGAAAAAAGCAAAATAAACATCACAGCTGCTATACTGACATCATTGTAATAACTAAAAGGTGTGATGGGAGGATTCAATGCAAAGCAGGGCTAAAAAAGGAGGAAATATCTGTGCTTCAAAAAAAAAAAAAAAACATTTTTTAAAAGATATAACAAACACACGGATACATAAAAAGCATTATAAATTGCATACAAAAACTATGCAGAAACTGCCTATTATTTTAGCCTGATATTTTGAACGCATTGTTAAAATTTGCATGGGAAATGCAATATTTTTACACAAAGAGCTACAAAAATAACAATGTTTCATATATGTTGCTATACATGAAAATTCATTTGCATAAAAATAATAAAAAGTCAATATCTAAGATAAAACATAAATTACAGTATTTTTATTGAAAACAATTGTAAATATTAGTAATAGGGTTGTGTTAGAAGCAGTTGCTGAATTTGGAGGACTTCAAATACACTTTTCACTGCACAGAGTGCAGCATTTTTCCTATTATTATCATTTTTATTATTACACAGTATTTATGTAGTGCCGACATATTCTGCAGCACTGTACAAAGTCCAAAGTCATGTCACTAACTGTCCCTCAAAGGGGCTTACAATCTAATGTCTTTTCCATAGTCATCTGTCATTAATACAGTCTAAGGTCAATTTTTGGGGAAAGCCAATTAACCTAAGTGGAGTACCCAGAAGAAACCCACGCAAACACGGAGAGAACCTGCAAACTCCATGCAGATAGTGTCCCAGCCGAGAATCTAACCTGGGACCTAGTGCTGGGTTAATGTGTATGCCATAGGGTAAGGAGGTTATTAGTTACAGGCTTACAGTGACATAGCTTACAACTATCTTTTTACTGTTTGTAAGTAAAATTGAGAGGCTGATTGGTTCTATAAGTAGCAATACATCCTTTGGTTGAGTACACCTGTTACAATATTGTTGGGCAAGATGAATGGTGTATAGCACCCTATGACTGAAGCCTGCACAGCCCGACCAAGGGACCCAAGACTTGAGCCTGGCCAAGGGCCCCAAGACTTGAGCCTGGCCAAGGGCCCCAAGACTTGAGCCTGGCCAAGGGCTCCAAGACTTGAGCCTGGCCAAGGGCCCCAAGACTTGAGCATGTGTTCATCTGTCATTGGAAACGATCATAAAAGACTGTTTTCAGAAACAAAATTTGAACACGTGTACAGAGCTTAACTTAAGTGTTGCTTGAACATATAGACAAACTCTGACCGCTGAGTATTCAACTGTATACTGGTGAATGCCACAATAATACTCAAGACAAGTACCACTTGCCACTTTTCCCTTTTTTAGCACCCCCAGGACCCCCAAATTCCAGGGTCCTTTACCATGCACACTTAGACACTTCTCGATAGTGTTAAGAACCTGCACAACCATCATATCTTCCACAGATTCCTATTCAGCAGCAAGATCACACTTTACAGTTAAAGGCCAGTGGGCAAATTTTGTAAAGTTTTCAACAATACCAGAAAGTGTTTCAATTTGCATGTTACAGGACACAGGGACTGTGTGGCACCGACACCACTAGAAAGAGGAAATCTTAATGTTTGTTCTACACTTTTAAGTATGGAGCCTGCTTTAAGTTTCTGTAGCCTGTTCAGTATTGATTGGTCTAATGTAAAACAATTTTATTATAAACACAAACACATTGCTTATTCAATAATTTAAACATAACAGACAAGCAGAGGATATATGGTCCGACGCCTACAGCACAAACCCTATTTTGGGGCAACAAACTAAAAGTATAAAAAAAAGGAAACCCACCGGATCATCTATTTTGGAGAACAGAAAACTAAGCAGTTGATCTTCTGTTTTTTATAGAATGATCACCAGGCTTTATGGCCGAGACCAAACATAGTGACAATCCTCCACATTCCTGGATAGTGTTACAGGTGGAACCTTCCTGAGTACTGGCATTACCAATGAATAAACATAAAGAATATATACATATGTGTATATACACTGACTGACCACTTTACTAGGTACACCTTGATGGAACTGGACCTACTTTTGCCTATAGAACAGTACTTCTTTGTGGCATAGATCCAACAAGGTGCTGGAAACATTCCTCAGGCATATTGTTCTACACTGACATAATAGAATCACAAATCTGCAGCACATGCTAGATGTGAATTTCCCTTCAACTACATCCAAAGGTGCTCTATTGGAATGAGATCTGGTGACCATGGAGGCCTTTTGAGTATTGCCAGGGTCAAGTAACCAGTTTTGGTGAGTCTGTGAACTGGTGCCAGTTTTTAGCTAACAGTTGTGGCACCCCGTGTGGTCTCCTGCTGCTGTGGCCCATCTGTTTGAAGGTTCAATGTGTTGTGCCTTCAGAGATCCTGTTCTACATAGCTTGGTTGTAATGAATGTTTATTTGAGTTACTTTTCGCATCACAAGGGGTCTGGGCTGCCTTATGAAAAATCAGGCTCTGGGAACGTAACCTCTAGAAACCAACCTAACTTGTTCTAAACATACAGTTTATAAAAAGACAACTATTTGGTATATGTTTTCTTGAGTTTTGGTTAGTACAGATAATGTTTAGACTCCTATATCTCAATGGGGGGATTTTATTCCTTAATCCCTACCCCAGAGATTCAACATAACATTAGAGGAAAGCTCTCCAAAAGAAGGGGGGATTCCCTCATAGACAATTGACCCTACAACAAGTGTCTTCAAGATTTTCCATTTTTACCCTGGTTACAACTGTAAAAGGGAAGGTAATGAAAGTCATCTTTTAGCTTAGTCCTATGAAGTGCTAGTGTGGTTTGAAGCATTTGCGAACCATGCAAAGCAGTTTGAATTTAATCTTTAGAGCAAACAATTCTTGTATAGTGTATACAAGATACAATTCTTGTGTATAGTGTCGCTTTTGCCACACAAAATATTGCTTTGCTGTTAGATTACCATCCATAAATTCATATGAATGTTGCTTTTATGACTGATCAACAATGAAAGCCATATCCCAGGAAGCCCATAAATGCATTCTCTGTTTGACTTGGTCATGGTACCCTCAATTCAAAAGTTGGCATGGTTGATTTTAAAACAGCTTCAAAGCTACCTGTGGACATAGAAAGCGTGTGGATATAGAAAGTGGTATTTATTAATTAAACCACCAAAATTTGTCTTCACTGATACCTACATTTGTATAAAGCATACAGCATATGCAGCAAGTGACTGTATAGTATAGACACGATGGAACGGTTCTTGTTTTGGAAGAAAAAATAGCTATCTGCAAAGTTACCAAATCTGGACAGGCCAATGCTATTTTCCCATCAAAGATTTTAACTAGTCTGAGTTAGCCCATTTTTTCATCACATGGATTCATAAGAGATGAGACAGGTATTTTAATGTCAGATATATTCCCATCCCACTAAATATCCTAGAAATTGTGTGAAAAAAAACAGGTGCACTTTCAGATAACATGCAAACTATTCCATACATGTTAGTTCTCTACCTGGCTTTTTCCTTGCTGAGGATTGATGCAAAATACTGAATAATATATGCAGAAGTATCAAACACAAACAGCATTGTGTACCGGGAACAGATTGTGATTTTAAACTTCCTTTCAAACCTCCTAATGAGCCTTATTAAAATTACTATGGCAAGATGACCTGTTCTACTCTAATCATTATTTTGGTACTGTTTTAATTTAAATGTCTAATGAGCACTCTTCAAATGCTTCTCATTGCATAAAACTAGGATGCAAAATATCATGTCAGTGTTCCAGCCATAGTATAGTAGAACATTTCCATTTCAAATCATACAGCAGCTCATTACATGCTATAATGAGATAAATGAGATAAATCATTGGAGGAATCTCCTTGTGCATGTTTTGGACAACTGATAACGGATATGGTCAGCCAAATACAGCCTCACATTTAAAAATGATTTATTCTGCAAGGTAAAGGTTGACCCATGAGCAGTGCTTGGCATTTCCAGCATGTTTGAAGATTTCTGTGGTTTTCCATTACCCTGCTATACTTCTTTAAAGGACAAGGTCTATTCTTTAAATGCATGGAAAAATCATGGCAACCCAATGGGTGATAAACATGATCCACAACCTGTGCTCACAGTGAAAGACCACACATATGTAAAGTACACATGCAGAACCAAACAAGAGAAGATATTTCTAAAGAAGAAAAAGAAAGCACATACCCTTTGTTGATAGTTAGTGGAAAATGGAACCCAATTGTATTTATTATTGTGAACAAGCTAAAGATAATCTGCAGCCATACTGAGCACATTTATCATAACAAGTGTGCTCTGCCAATATTTGTTGAGCTGTACATTTAGTGACTTGTGCCATCTCAGGAGAAAACTGTATGGATGATGGTGGTCCAACAATGGTGGCCATATGGTGCAAAAGGCACCACATAGCAAAACACATTATTCAAATAATGAAATGTATGTTTTCCCCAAAATCTGAACTCCAGGAATATTTAAAAACTAACCTTGGCAGTGAACATTTTAATTTTGGGGAATTTTAATAGATTGTTTACTTTTCGGGGCAAGGTCCTCTAATCCTCCTGTGTCACCATCTGTATCTATCTGTCATTTGCAACTCCTATTTAATGTACTGTTTAAATCCTGTTTAATAATAATAATAATAACAATAGTAATAATCATAATAATACTAAGGCTAAGCTCTGACTGGCAACCAAATTGTGATGCCAATGAACCTCTGCCTTATGGGGGGCGCTATAAGAATCTTCTCCCTGCAGCATCCCCATAGAGAATGAATAGGGGTGGCAGTGAGTGGTACTGTACCACTCACTGCTGCCAGCTTTCAAATGTACAGATGCTGGTCTTTCAAGGACAAGCACTGTAATGTGAGTGCCAGCTGCCAGGTAAGATCGCGGAATCTTCCCTTAAAAGCACTTAAATGTACCTTCTTTCTCAATCAACTGGCATGCACCATTTCTCTCTCTATAGAGGTTGTGAGCAGTCTCTCACGTACCTTGCAGGACTAGTGATCCTGCACTGAACTTGATTATGCCAGGCCTAGAAATTTAGAGAGCTTGCTTGAGACCAGCTGAAAGACAGGGGGGAGTCTGAGGGAGGGATAAGGTAAACAAAAATGCTTTTTAATGATCCCCCCAAAAATTAGTATTTATTCTTTAAAGTGCAGGTAAAACACCACTGCATGGGCAACCTTAATTTATTTTTTTTGAGGAATGACTGTAAGAGTAACTTTCAATTTTGTTGGAGTTAGACTTTAAAGATGGCGTAAACCACAATTGGAGTGCTGTATATATTAAACAGCAACTATTTGATTATTATTGTATCTTGTTTAATGAATAAAATGTTTTTTTAACCTTCTCTTTTAATTCTTTGTTGCTTGTTTCCCTACAGACTCTATGCAGTTTTTTTTTCAACCGCATGCATAGGTTCCTGCAATGGCTGAATGACATTTGTAAGGTTGGGTTTCCTGTGGACTACAACAGCCTTTACCTGCAGAAAATGCAGCTGGGTTTCCAACACATCCACTACAAACATAGCAATGTCGTAAACATTATCAAGGAACAAGTTCCATAGTGTTCATGTTGGGACATGTATAACTCTCTTGGCACATGAGGATTACATTAGCCTCTAATTAGGTGATAAGATTTGATAAGGAGACAAAGCCTATTGTTTAAAACTACTCTGTGTTGAAGAAGATGAAATTTACATTCACACTTAATTTACATACCTTAAGTAATGTACTTATTAACACCAACACATGATGAGCAAAACAAAAAAACTAATCTGTGCACATTTGTTAACCAAGGAATTAGGAAGTACAACCACTTCTCCACCAGGTCCCCTTTTTGCAGTTTTCACCAATTATATACTATTATGGTTTTGCGTGACTTTCATTTCTCAAAAATAGAAAACTATATCAATAGTCCTTATTCTGGTAGACTTCAGATCTCGAGAAAAGACAGCATTTAGCTTTGGTGGATAAATGTAAATCAGCACGTTTATGTTTGATCAAAAGACCAGGGAATCAGTGGTTTTCCCAAGGTATGAAAATCATAGGAGCTGTATCGTCAAACGTGTTATTAATTAATGATCAAACACGGCAAACTAGCCAAATGTTTCACAATAAACGGTAAAATAAGATCATTTATAATATGAAATATTGAAAGTCTGAAGGGACTACCAAAGAAGCAGTGAGGATTCTAAATATTACCTTTGTGGCCTTGTTTCCTGTATTTGAGCATCAATTTATGATACCTGTGAACGCACAACTTGGAAGCTCAGTAAGGTTTTTAAAGCTATCTACATACCTATGTGGGATTTTAGCAATTTGATTGTAGAAAAGTTGGAAAAAAAACCTTCCAATCAGGTACAAACTGAGCTGATATGAACCAATAAATCACTAATATATTGATTTAGTGCAGCCAGAAATTTATTACAGCCACATTTTATACACCAAAACCCTGCTTTTCCTTTATTATTGGTGATCCTGTGAACTGGAACACAGTTGGAAAGTACAGAAAATGCATTTACATTTTTTAAAAATGTGCCCATTTAAAAAATTATATGCCCATGATAGGATCATACAAGCTCATTCTTTTGCTGGTTTAATTGGATTTTTTTTAATATAAAGGAAAAATAAACAGTATGGTATATAAAAAAAAAAAATCCCCAAAGCTCCAGGAAACACGTCTTTGTAATTTTATTTTCCCCCTTAAAATGCAACCTCAGCGAAAAGAGTATAGCACTGCTGGAAACATATTTGAAGGGGCCAATTAATATTTATCACTAAAATTAATTGAAACTTCATGCTTGGCTGAAATTCTGGGAAGATATTCTTAAGGGAACAACAACTGGGGCTATTTTCACCCTAACCTCCCAATAGAGGGAGAGAGGACTAAGCACAGCAGAGTTTAAAGAACAGGTATGCAGCAGGCATATACAACTTTCAAGTCAAATGTGTAATCAGAGAGAGTCACTTTATTAGGTACACAGTGGTAGTAAAAGGTAGCATCACCAAATTTACCATTTTCATCAATCAAGACACAGCTTGCATGCCATTGTTTTGTTGAAATGGCAAACTTGCCTTTGTATATTCTAAACATTTAAAGAAAAAAAAAAACTTTGCCCCAACTTATAGGAACTGTCCAAATCCAATGCTATCTATGCATGGGCCACTCTAACATCTAGGCACTGGGGTTGCCACTGAATATTCAGGTATCAAACCCAATAAAGTAGTGGAGATCCTATAAGTCAGGAATGTTTGTTCTGCCATCAAGGTTGGATAAAATGAAGATGAAACACAGGTCCATACAATGCAAAAGGTAACCCTATGCCAATTTAATTGTATATAGAATTTTCTATGAGAATACACTATCCCCAACTAAGGGGTTCTAAACTAAGTCAATACACACCATCCTTTTTCCAACAACAATGAATGTTGAAGAGCTAGACTTTAGATACATTACCACATATATGGGCCATGGAAAAAAAAAAGAATAGTAGCCTCATATAAAAATGTACCTGTAAAGGTTTCTTTATAGAGTACATCATACACCTTCACATATTGCAACATCCCAGACCTGTCAACCGCAGCCTAAACATGGCCATGTAATGATATGTATGAGGACATATAAAACCCCAAAAGGATTAGAACTGTACTGTATTTTCAAGAATCATCCATAGAATACACCAATTTACCAAGACTCCTACTGATATAGGTAAATGTAATTAAACTATCACAGACAAGAGGATTGACAATAGGATGCTTCATTTGCAAACAAATAACTTCCAACCTAAAACTATATGCCTACAATGGTCTTGGGCTTTATTATAGATTATCCCTTTTGGGTTCTCAAATAGGGGGAGGGACAGGAACCTCTCCAAATTCACACATCTTGTCTGCTTCCTCAGAAGAAAAAGGTACCAAGTTTACAAAGATTTTATTACAAATGAATGTTTCACAATTATGGCCACTACACAAAGAACATGTATATATAAATAGTTGTCTCTATATTTATACTATGTAACTTATTCATTTTTATTATGACATATGGACAAGGCTGATTTGATGTAGTATGTGTTTTGTTACATGTTTTAAGTATACAGGATGTGATAACCTGGTATTTAATAAGGTTGGGTATTTCAAAGCTAACAAAATTCAAAAGTCATACATGCACAGATACCCTATTGCTAAAGTAAGCTGGGGCACAAGCATTACAAATGAATACAAATGGGGTGATTGGGTCTGATAGTGTATATGATTAATGCATCTGACTCTCTTTACAGCCACCATACAAAACTCTCTGTAGTTTCCTGTGCATTCCTGGAATTCAGCATAAAGCCAGTACAGCCTGTCGGATACTTAAAAAGTTTTTTTTTTAGAACTTTGGATGCTAAATTCACAAATGCATTTTCTGTATATTAACACTGATCATGGAGGGTACACATATAGTGAAAGTCCTAGCCTGGACCCACATGCATACCATAGGAGAATGA